>NC_092242.1:21719592-21801484 GCF_036320965.1 Panulirus ornatus | reverse complement strand
ATAGATCTCAAAATTCGTATGGCACAGTAACCATAGTAACACATAATAGCAGGTGATTATTTAATCCCTTAGGCAAAGGGCATATGTATGTATGTGAAGCTATCAACCCAAATAAGACAATCCCTGGATACTGTCAACCTGTGCTATTGTGACCTGTGGCTGTAGTGTTTATCTTTAATACAATTGGGTAATATACGTAAATGTTTTAGTATGTTGGTATATTTCCAATACAGGATAAGTAACTTATTATCAAATTTGTTGAATGTAGTGGTGACCTTTTCACTATCCCTTCATGCTGAGCACAAAATGGCACTGGATGATTACCCGAGAATTTCTGTCTCAGGTATGGCACTGATATTGATGTTGATTTACAGATGTAGAGCACCCTGCATGCAGATCAGCTTTTCAAAATCTCTCTGCTCCCCCCTCCTTACCTTGTAGTACACATTACATGCTCTTCAGTATCTGTATGTGTGTATATCTTTGCACTTAACATGTAAAATGGAATCATAAATAAGGTGTTCTAACCAAAACACCTTGCCTACAATCAAGATATCCACAAAGAACAGAAAATCAGTCTAAAAGAAACATACCTGGTTTTGTAAAAGCAACAATAAGGGCAACAGCAATGATAGCAATAAAGCCCAGTGTTACAACACAACATGCTCGTTTCTGTGAGCATACCATCACTGCTCCAGGCTCATACATGGCACGTTTGTTGACCATGAAGCCACTCTCGTTGGGCGATCCTGGAAAAATAGTGGAACTAAAATGCCAAATTTTTTTTAAAATGCCTAAAAAGACTACAAGCAAGTTTGTGACACAATATGGTTAATTTGACTGAGGCTGGATCAAAATAACTGCATTTTCTCGAGAAATGTCCCATCATGCCATTTCACTTGAAATATCAGACTGAAATTTGAAGTTTAATCTAAAATACATGGGGAAAATATGCTTTATTAGAAATTCTGCGCATATGAATAAATAATTTGATGGAAAACGTGAACAAGAGACAAAAAGCTATACCAAAATTGGAGAAAGAAGGATTATGAATTAAGAAATTCTAGCTAATTAATTCCAACAAAACTAAAGGATGTATCTAGGCAATACTCACAGGGCTAGCTATTTCTTCAGTATACAGCATATTCAGTATGAATAGAATGACAATATAGATTTAAGGAAGAATCAAACAATTTTGCAGGGTACAAAGAGGCCACACTTAGAAATGCCAATGCTATTCTAATGAAGTCTTTTTCATTCTGAAAACAAAACTGCAGTAAGAATAAAATCATAGGGATGCTATTCAGCCAACATCACTAACTGTTTCTGATGCCTTTACCATAAATACTATTACTGGCTGAGCTGTAAAAACAAGCTTGGTGCTTCTAATTCAGAAATGCTATTTAGTGATTATATCAGCCTTCAGGTGGCATCATCTGCTAATCAGTTAAAACAAAAGGGGAACAGAATCCTTCATGCTATAGTTTTTACTGGGCATTTTATAAAACCATGACAGATTATGCAGCTAAAGGACTTTTTTTACTGGGTGCAGTTATGTTAAATAGGATTAAATCTAATAACCTTTAGATGAAGACAAACTTACCCTTACTTGAATTATCAGGATACTATGTAGTCACTTTCAATAAAAAAAAAATGGATGAAATAAAATGACATTGAATGGGGCCGAAAAATTTTTTTACTATGTGACGAATATTACATATTAAATTCATATATTCTTTAATCTTAAGCCTTAGTATGGGTGATAAGCACCTCCAATTTATCATCTCATGAAAGACAATTACACCACAAACTCAAGTATGTGCAAGCTGATTTTGTACCACTTGGCCATATACACTTTTCTTCATATCCCATCATTCACATATGTTTCAGAAAGACATAACCTACACACATGACCTTTGCAATGACCAATTTCTAGTCTCAAAAAAATTAAATTTGAGCTAGTGAACAAAATGCTTTTAGGCTATAACCTCTTATTGCCCTCACCCCATTTAGCTATTTTTGCAGCCACTGGATTTACTCCAGGTAATTAAGATCCTGACTGTAAATGCCAGTCATGTGTAATGCACACAAAAGATATAATCACAATGTGCCCTGAAGATGGACTAAAAAAACATACTCAAAAGCAGTTATAATCATCAAGCTATAATCACCTCACGTGCCACCTCTTGCCTCTCTTTCCATAAAACTTTATCTCAGACTCTTGAGGTTGTTGGAAAGAAACTCATCCTCCATGAGGGATGGTGGGTCAGGAGCATGGGTGAGGTTTTCATAAAGAAAAAAAATCATGCTATTTATTACCTCAAAGCTGACCATTGAAGCCCAATCCTTATTTGCCTTTACACACTTAATTTTACATGAGTAGTTTACAAGGTAACTAAATACACAGCAGAAAAACTTCTCTGATACTTCACCAGTAGAAATAGCACAACAAGCTTTATTCTCTCCCATTGAGGACCATCTAGGAGATTCTTCCCTAGCTGAAGTCCTCGCATAAATCAGTCTTCTCAAAGCTAACTTACTTATGAAGAGAGAAACCATTTAGGCCTATACATATAAAAAAAAGTCTGGCTTGGAAAGTCTTGTTTGACTTCCAGAACCCATGCTGTCTAATCCTTTTACAAGGTGCGTGCATTAAAACTATTCTATTTGTGTTATACTTTCTCATTCTATAAACTTTACAATACACCCGTAGTTGGATACTCTTAAAAGTTCTGCTAATAAACTTTTAAATCCTTCCTCTTATGTATATGGAACAAGAAACCCATGAACAACAAGACTGAATAAGGCAATGATGTCTCCCTGAAGAGAGGTTCCTTGCCTTCAAACCAAAAGCGTTGTAAAATATGGCACTTTCATTCTTAGTCAAAATTTGACTTAGGGCTTGTAAAGAGTACAATTTTTGAACCAGACCCCTCATCTGCCCTCCATCATGTCTTTTTTCTGATATAATCACTTAATTCACTCAACAATGGAGGAGAACTCATAACTAATAATAATGCCAGTCAAATAAAATGGAAAACAAAAATATTTTGTCTTAAAGAGTTGTATGAAAGCTTCTACTTGAAAACAATGTCACAAACACTTACATAGCTATAATTCTACCTTCCTACATAAAGTGTCATGCCCCATAACTCCACTCCATATCTGTTTGCTACTCACACTTGAACCACTCATTAGGAGGAAACCCAACTTTAAAGGGGAAGGTGGGCCAGGTGCCATGTTTAGGGAAAATCCCTCACCATAATCAGCTACCTAAAAATGTGTGTCTTGTACACAACTCATCACAGGCACATGTGAATACAGTGGTTGAAACAGTTTAATGCTTATTCCAGTGATCCAGCAGAAGTTTCCTATCTGCTTCTGAGGTTTATTGTACACATGAGAGATCTTACCCTCATTTGCTTAACCAGTCTCCATAGATGTTTCCATGCACTTTAGGTATCAAAGTGTTCAAAAACATTTGGGTACAGGTACACCACCAATTTTCCAGCAACTGATGGTTCGACACCTCCTTTAGTCCAGACAAAATTACATGAGGGAACTTGAAATTGCCATGGCCACCAGACTAGTTTACTGGGCAGCCACAGATGGCGTTGTGTGGGGCGTGCTTATTTACGTTCTTTACACTGCACTTGTTAGTGGTGATACTGCAATTGTGTGAGATTCTTAGCTTACTTTGCTTAAATTCAACCCTAGCTGTGGCTTCTAAGATATATGAGAGTGTCAGTCGTGGTGTCAAACATAAACACCAGTCCATATTGATCCAAGATTAAGTAGAACTGTTGAAGATAATGGACCAAGGTGTTTTGGTGCGTAAGTTGTGTGACATCTACAGTATGGGTTCATCAACTGTTTATGATATAAAGAAGCAAAGAGAGAAAATATTGAAATTCTATGCAGACAGCAATTCCAAGAAGCAAATGACGATTAGAAAAACAATGAAAGATGGTAAGAGTACTGAGCACGATCGAGTGATGATGGAATGGTTTCGAAAGCGTCAAAGTGATGGAGTGGACTTGTCAGGCAGCATGATAATGGACCAGGCTAAGTTGTTCCATAAAGAACTTAAATCACATGAGCATGACTATAGTGAAGGATGGATTCAAAGATTCAAAAAGCATCATGGAATTTCCATGAATAGACTGAGTGGAGAAAAGTGGTCTGCAAACCACAAAGGAGCTGCTGAGTATGTGGATGAATTTGCAAAACTAGTAGCTGATGAGCACCTCCGTCCTGAGCAGGTGTATAATGTATTTCATTTATTTATTTAATTTACATTTAATATTTGTTTAATTCAAATTTCTAGCAGTCCATGGGAGATGTATAATTAGTGGGTTAGAGGTGTGTTGATGAATCATCATTACGTGACCACAGTTGGTCCGGCAAACTAGATAATTCGGCAGGGCTTTGGAACCAAGAGTGCCTGAAAACCGGTGGTGTACCTGCAATAAAGGTTTGTAGTATGTATAATAATCAAAACACCTGTTGACAAATCAACAAGGTAAATTTTGTAATATTTGATTAAAACATGATTTTTCTAAGAAAGGCTAAAAGACCAATACAATGCCAGCACATCAAGATTTTGTAATGTTGGAGGCACAACTCCCAATTGCATGATCAAGCCACCTAAATATGATGGAAGTCTAGCAAGAGGCTTTCACTGTGTCATTACTAGAAACCAGTCTTCATCACTCCAACCACCAGCACCAACTCTACATGGCATCACTAGTTCACTTTCTCTCAGCTCAAACAATTAGCCAACCACTTTGTTTTCCAGCATCAACACCACTGCTATTCTTGGAGTATTGAAAAGACTTGCCTGATGGACTGAAATTGTATCTAGATATATTTGCAGATGATGAAAAGGTCTCAGAAGAAATAAAAAATGAGGACTGCACTAGCCTATAGGAGTAATTGGATAAACTCCAGAATTAGTCAGATAAATGAATAATGAGATTCATCATAGAAGTAAGGTAATAAGGATTGGACAGAGTGAAAGAATCCCTCAGTGCAATTATTACCTAGCAAGATATAGATTACAACCACAGTTAGCCCTCAATTCAAGTAGGCCTGGTGCAATAACATTTTTGATGGAGACATGTAAGGTGCAATATTGCTTGCCAAAGTACATACACTGGATCCATAACCCATGTCACTGGTGACCTGCTCTTTCTCATTCTTTCAGTGAAATGTACGGTACAGGCTGTTTAGTTCAAAAAGAATGTGGAGCCAGCTCCAGCATTCTCCTCCTCCATGACTAGTATAGACACTGATACAGTGACCATTTACTCTCCCAACCTCATGCTCTTGAGAAATCAACCCACAGAGTACAAGCTTTCTAAATCTGACAGACTGCCCATTTTATCTAAGATGCTGGCTTGAAAGTTCTTGTCTGTTATGGACACCTTAGCACCAGTAGAGAGCTTGCTCAGTGTAGTATGAAAAGTGTTCTGTCCTCAACGCTACTGCCTGTTAGATGTAGTTCTGCAACCGGATGTTTGTCAAATGCAATGGGCAGTTTAAGTGAACGACCATTCATCTAATGCATAATTTTCCTGATGTTTTTGAACTTAATAGATACAACTGGCCATGGCAGTGATTATGTGATGCCTTTCTTCTGTTCACTTTATCTGGAATCACTGGAATCATGATTACAGCTTTCACTGTAATTGTAATCATGATCTATTTCATTAATTTTGGAAGGAATCTTGATAAAAATCATAATCACACTCTGTCTCCATAAAAGACATTCAACACATGGCATCTGCTCCATTTGTGCAAGGCCTGAGTGTTAAGTGATTTGCCATCATGCATATTTTTTTTCACCAAAACTGACAAATTCATTAGAGGATATTGTATTTTAGCATATATAATAAAGACAAGGGAGCAAATGGGAACTTCAGTGAAGGGCGTAAATGGGGAGGTGATAACAAGTAGCGGTGATGTGAGAAGGAGATGGAGTGAGTATTTTGAAGGTTTGTTGAATGTGTCTGATGACAGAGTGGCAGATATAGGGTGTTTTGGTCGAGGTGGTGTGCAAAGTGAGAGGGTTAGGGAAAATGATTTGGTAAACAGAGAAGAGGTAGTAAAAGCTTTGCGGAAGATGAAAGCCGGCAAGGCAGCAGGTTTGGATGGTATTGCAGTGGAATTTATTAAGAAAGGGGGTGACTGTATTGTTGACTGGTTGGTAAGGTTATTTAATGTATGTATGACTCATGGTGAGGTGCCTGAGGATTGGCGGAATGCGTGCATAGTGCCATTGTACAAAGGCAAAGGGGATAAGAGTGAGTGCTCAAATTACAGAGGTATAAGTTTGTTGAGTATTCCTGGTAAATTATATGGGAGGGTATTGATTGAGAGGGTGAAGGCATGTACAGAGCATCAGATTGGGGAAGAGCAGTGTGGTTTCAGAAGTGGTAGAGGATGTGTGGATCAGGTGTTTGCTTTGAAGAATGTATGTGAGAAATACTTAGAAAAGCAAATGGATTTGTATGTAGCATTTATGGATCTGGAGAAGGCATATGATAGAGTTGATAGAGATGCTCTGTGGAAGGTATTAAGAATATATGGTGTGGGAGGCAAGTTGTTAGAAGCAGTGAAAAGTTTTTATCGAGGATGTAAGGCATGTGTACGTGTAGGAAGAGAGGAAAGTGATTGGTTCTCAGTGAATGTAGGTTTGCGGCAGGGGTGTGTGATGTCTCCATGGTTGTTTAATTTGTTTATGGATGGGGTTGTAAGGGAGGTAAATGCAAGAGTCCTGGAAAGAGGGGCAAGTATGAAGTCTGTTGGGGATGAGAGAGCTTGGGAAGTGAGTCAGTTGTTGTTCGCTGATGATACAGCGCTGGTGGCTGATTCATGTGAGAAACTGCAGAAGCTGGTGACTGAGTTTGGTAAAGTGTGTGGAAGAAGAAAGTTGAGAGTAAATGTGAGTAAGAGCAAGGTTATTGGGTGCAGTAGGGGTGAGGGTCAAGTCAATTGGGAGGTGAGTTTGAATGGAGAAAAACTGGAGGAAGTGAAGTGTTTTAGATATCTGGGAGTGGATCTGTCAGCGGATGGAACCATGGAAGCGGAAGTGGATCATAGGGTGGGGGAGGGGGTGAAAATTTTGGGAGCCTTGAAAAATGTGTGGAAGTCGAGAACACTATCTCGGAAAGCAAAAATGGGTATGTTTGAGGGAATAGTGGTTCCAACAATGTTGTATGGTTGCGAGGCGTGGGCTATGGATAGAGATGTGCGCAGGAGGATGGATGTGCTGGAAATGAGATGTTTGAGGACAATGTGTGGTGTGAGGTGGTTTGATCGAGTAAGTAACGTAAGGGTAAGAGAGATGTGTGGAAATAAAAAGAGCGTGGTTGAGAGAGCAGAAGAGGGTGTTTTGAAATGGTTTGGGCACATGGAGAGAATGAGTGAGGAGAGATTGACCAAGAGGATATATGTGTCGGAGGTGGAGGGAACGAGGAGAAGAGGGAGACCAAATTGGAGGTGGAAAGATGGAGTGAAAAAGATTTTGTGTGATCGGGGCCTGAACATGCAGGAGGGTGAAAGGAGGGCAAGAAATAGAGTGAATTGGAGTCATGTGGTATACAGGGGTTGACGTGCTGTCAGTGGATTGAAGCAAGGCATGTGAAGCGTCTGGGGTAAACCATGGAAAGCTGTGTAGGTATGTATATTTGCGTGTGTGGACGTGTGTATGTACATGTGTATGGGGGGGGGGGTTGGGCCATTTCTTTCGTCTGTTTCCTTGCGCTACCTCGCAAACGCGGGAGACAGCGACAAAGTATAAAAAAAAAAAAAAAAAAAATAATAATAAATCTATTCATGAAGCAATCAATGTGATCCACTGATATTTTTTTCATATCAGCAAAATTCTAAGTTTGTAAAACTATGAGCTGCATTAGTCAGATGCAGTGTTGTCAAATTCAGAGAGGCAGTAGTAACACTGCATCCACTTGCACTAGAAATACCTTTTACTGCCTCATCTTGGTCAAATTTCAGTGTCAGAAGTGTCAGTGTTAAAAAAAAATCACTCCACATGAATCAGAAACAGAGCATCCACCTCCAAATAAATCAGGACTACCCTTTGCTTGGTCCTCTAAATCTAACTTATAACTGCTCATTTTCCTTCCTGGAATACTCACAAAAATGTGCTGTTAGTGTCAAAGTTAAGAGGATGAGTGAAACTGTATAGAAACTCTCATGCATTGCCACCTGGAGACTACCCAGGCTTGCTAGGCAACTTTGAAAGAGGTATGAAACCCAATGTAAAAATATGTCTCTAGAAGAGTTGTCTCGCTGGCATAAATGTATGTGTGTAAGAAACACTACATTTTTCATTCTTAATAATGAAATAATTATGAGGGCATTTCAAAGATTTTGTCATCATTGACTTCATACTAATGGGAGAGCAGATCAATTCAAGATTCATATCCCACTCATCAGAAGGTACCATCGCTTGAAAGTAAAACAATGTTTTAACGTTTCTGCACAGAAGTTGGGACTGCCTTACTTGTGGTATGTCAAGCCTTCTGAAGTAAATACATCTATTCCAGTATGAATTCAGAAAGTAAGAAAAGTGCCAGTGCACAAGGGAGCACTGATATTGGAACAGTGCCTCAACTAATTACTAACTATCTATCTATATCTCTGATATCCATTCCCTCTGGGAACTCCCATCAAGGGGCAGCCACGGCAAAAGAGTCTCCACTTACCCCTGTCTTTACATGCCTCTCTCTCAAACACTATTCCCTGCATTCTTCCACCATTCCTCCCCCTCCAGTATTCCTCTAACCTATTTGCCTATGTCACAGGTGGTCTTCCTCTCATACCAAGCTCTTTAATTGTAATATTAAAGCATTCTCCTTCCACATGCCTATACCATCTTAAGAATTAAATTTCACCCGTTCTACCACTTCACAATTCATTCCCTTTGTATTCCTTGCCATACCACATCTCTCATACACTCCTTCATTTCTTTCTTCATTCTTCTTAGTTACACCACATGCTCTTCTCAAACAGCTCATTTCCACAGCCTGGATTCTTGACTTCTGTGACTCACTTCATGTCCATGTTTCAGCTGCATATGTCACGGTTGGGAAGACTATGCTGTCTCTTAATCCTCTTTTCACTTCTATGCTTACACCTCTACCTTTCATTATTCTATCAAAGAACCTAATGACTTTTCTCACCTGTACTGCACTCTCCCTTATCTCTCCTTCCATGTCACCAAACTTACTCAAGACAGCTCCTAAATACATAAATTCTCTCACCTCTTCCAGTCTTTCTCCCCCTCATATTCAAAGCACAGTTTAGTACACTTTCTCCAGAAAAGCTTCATTTCACCCTAACCTCATACAATCTTCATATTCACAGATACATATGCACATACCCAGGCATATTTCACAATCCCAATCTTTCCTTTCACCCACAATATTTCTGATCCATTCCATCCATGCAGAATTGCACATCCTTCTTCCCCAATAATTCTATTCATTCCTGTTCATATCACTCTCTTCCATGCCCTCCCATAACTTGCATTTGTCATTTCCATTTTCATTTCACACACTCTGCCCAAGGTTATGGGTTTTCCTATTCCCCAGCACATACAAGCTACAACTTTTAAATTTCTCCACAAGCTCCCTCCTTTTGTTCTCACCAAACATCCCATTTACATTCAGTGCTATCACTCTCAATTACTCATTTCTTTTAATCCTTGTCATAATTAGCATACTCCAGTGCTGCTTCTCAGCCTTTTGTGCCTCACTCTTGACAGATCACTGGCAGAGGGCAACTCCAACATAATGTTTCCAGAGGCAGTGAGGCTCCAAAATTGTCCAAAAATTAAAAAGTCACGGCACATCTCAGGTGTTTATGTAAATTTAAAAGGATTGCCCTGATGGAGTTGGGCAACATTTTCCCTTTTAGTTCCACTCCAAAGGGGTGCATTAATGAGGTCACCATAAGAAGGTGGGGCAAGACTTGGATACTCTAGGAAAACTAGAGTATCCCCTTGAGGTAATGAAACTTGACAACTTTCCCAATTCAAAAGTAGCAGCACCTCCTACCCTCATTGGTTATAATATTGCCACTGCACAAAGGAGTGCTCTGGAGACTTGATGAGGGGCAGAAACTTATGATTATAGGCAAGTCCATGGGTCTTGCACCCAGTGCAGACAATGCTTATAAAAACAAAATGCACTACTGCTCTAGATACAGTTTATAAAGACTGAAAACTAAAACAAGTTGAAGCTTATATATTTATCATGCAGATGGAAAAAATATATATGTATGGTCATCTGTACATGTACAATGTACTGTACTTCCAATGATACAGTTCCTTACCAAGTGTGTACCAGAAGTCTTCCAAATCAGTGCACATACTCATACTTCATGGTGCATTATTATACTGTAACATTAAACTAATACATAAATGGTACAAGTATTAATTTATGATTTGTGCAGTCAAAGAAAAGTATCTTCTATCATTTGATTTTACTTCTCAGACAGCTTGTCCCATTATGAATAATATATCTAGGTAAATGTTAAGACTGAAACCTTATTCTAACATGTAAACCACTAGCGTATTTAGTGATTACATTCATTTAGTTCTGCTGATAGGGAAATGTTATATCTTTAATTGTATTAATTTCATTTGATATCAAAGGCTTTCTAACAAGAGGGAAAAGATTAAAAATTGGGAAAAGTACTGTGTTCAAAACATCAGATATGAATGAAGAGCCACAGAGAATTATAGGATACATCTCTTACACATTTATTCAAGTATAAACTAATCTTCTATACAATAAAATGCTTATATTGTAGAATAAAGTGTCCTTATCTTAGGCACAGAAAAGAAGAATGTCTGACTGCTGGCCTGACAGTACATGCAAGAATCCTGCAAGACAAAGGAAAAGGATTCAGTAGGCCAGGGGAATAAACAGGAGTAAGTGCCTTCATCGAATGACAGGAAAGTTGATGTACATACTCATTATTCTCACTTGCATTATGGTATCTAGTATCCACAAGAAAATCTACAGCATTCTCAGAGTTACCTAGTAATTACCCTGGATAACAGCAGGTGGTCTTCATAGCAGGCTAATTCACATAAAGTCCTGTGCTCTAACATTCGCACTGTGCAAATATTACTGTTACATATAACTGAAGTGCTTTTTGTTAATCTATCCGACATTATCCTCTAATTCATTATCTTTCAAGTGAATGTACAATAAATTTTGGTTTAGTATACTTCAAGTCAAATTGGCATTCTAAATCAACAATTCGAAAATAAATAAAATTTCATGGAACTATAAAGGTAGCTGTGAAGGGGATCAACTTAAGTTTCAACATAGTCACTTATGATAGAAGAAAATATGTTTGTAGGACCTGGAAAAAATAGGACCCCAGTGGAGATGATAGTAGCAAGTATTGAAAGCACAAAGCCTTTTCATTAGGGTCTGGAGAAATCTAGACAGATTAAGTATCACTCATTTTCAGCATAAAACAATGAGCCAAGAAAATCATCATTTTTGTCTGTATGCCCAGATTTTAATAATAAACTAAAGTTTGAAGAACATGAACACAGGGTCCTATTTAGTTCTTTATCAGGTAAAACTGATCGCAGATATTTATGTTATCAATTTACTTCATATCATCATAAACTCCACTCCCAATTCCATGGGGACATCATGTATATCCAGTCTCTCAAATCATTCATAAATATTCTCAACTAATACCCAGTGTGCTGAGGGTAAAGATAAACTTCCAGGATTCTATAAGTGCTTCTTACTTTTTCATTCTGCAAACCAAGCTGATCTGTGGAGACAACACCACAGTGCCTCTACAGACAAAATGCCTCAATATGAAATATCCCCAGCCCTAACTGATTCTATCTCTGCATTTGCTCATCTCTTCCATTCTTTACTTCTCCTCCAAGTACCTTCAACTATACTAATAAACATCTTTCTGATCAGCCTATCATTTGCCATATATTCTAAAAAGTTTACACACATGTGTTGTTCTAATGATATCATCACACAGGGTCCCTGAGAGAAATTGTATCAGGAGGTACAAAGTTTCTTTTGGGCCCTCTTCCCTTCTCCATCAGTCATCCTGTTTTTATCCACTAAGGTTTTATGCCATAAGGTGTAAAGCCAAATAGGGTATGGAAGATGAGAGAAAGGTGAAAAGGAGCATCATGATGATTTTCTGCATTTTCTAAGATCCCAGGAAATTCCCAGGCCCCTTTCTGGACCCATGGGCTCAGGTATGATGTACCCCCTGCAACCCAATCTCAGAGGCCCTGTAACTTCACACTATGTGTCCTATTTTCAACTATGATACTTAAATCATCTATCTCTACTGCTCTTGTTTTTCTGCAATCCTGCATGCATCATCAAAGCAGCCTATCATTCTATCCCACTCCTCTTGCGATACAACAGCACAAAATCATATGCATAAAACAATTGTGCTATCTTCCATCCTGCTTCTACAGCAAATCATAAAAATTCAAAACATGAGTCATAAAGATCAAGAAACTAGTTATTCAATGAGTCTACATGCAATTCTTCTTCAACAGGATGGGATATGATTTTGCCATATAGTTTTGAGAGTGTAGAAACAAAGAGTGCTACATGGCTGATGTGTCAAGACTGTCAGATATGCAATACACAATGGGCAAATTCATTTAATGAACAATCATATTACAGATCCATCATGTCTTTATCTTAACATTGTTCTTAAACTCTTAAACAATTGTGCTATCTTCCATCCTGCTTCTACAGCAAATCATAAAAATTCAAAACATGAGTCATAAAGATCAAGAAACTAGTTATTCAATGAGTCTACATGCAATTCTTCTTCAACAGGGTGGGATTTGATTTTGCCATATAGTTTTGAGAGTGTAGAAACAAAGAGTGCTACATGGCTGATGTGTCAAGACTGTCAGATATGCAATACACAATGGGCAAATTCATTTAATGAACAATCATATTACAGATCCATCATGTCTTTATCTTAACATTGTTCTTAAACCTAGATGATGAGGTGAAATGGTGCTGAACCGTGGTGGTAATGAGTGTACCTTATTCTAATGATGCTCTTTGATTTCCTAAATCAGAACAATCTCAATGGGGTAGATGGAACCAAGTTAAGGTTACTACCTCCCAAAACCCAATTTCTGCCCATATCCCTCTCTAAAGCCCCTCACAACTTTCCACAGCTTCAACACAATGAACATTCCCTATGTCACTGAAACATCTAACCTATCTTGAAATCCCATATTACACAAATAACTAAGTCTGTCTCTAAGAAATAAGAAGTCCTATTTGGGCACCAGAAATTCCTCTCTTCTGGGAAAAGTTACTCTGTTACCCAAAGGCTTTATCCATCCTTGTACAGAGCACTGCTCTCATATCTGGGAAGGTTCTAGCACCACATAGTGACTAGACAGATTTGAGTCTAAAATAGTTCAACTTATCAATTCTTCCAGCTCAACCTCACAACTTGACACATGCCTTGCACCATAATGTTGGTTCACATTCACTCTTCTATTAGTAATACTTTGGTTTTGCTCCCAAGAGCTGGCTCCTTGTGTGCCCCAGAACACCTCAAAGCTACAGAATTCTCTATCCCTTCTTGTCTCACCAAACAACTACAACCTGGCTATTTTAAACAAGTGGGTTTTTCATTGCCTCTGAAACTCTTAAAATTTTTTTCCCTTCTCTTATTTCTCCTTCTAATAAACCTTCTTCACATTATCATTAAGACCCAGCCTTGATACAGATTTATGTCTGAGACTTGAGTCTCAAGCATAAAAGATAAAGGATAGATTAGTATTCCGCTCTGATGATGTGTCTTGGAGGAAATTAAAAATAAACATGACAAAGAATGAGGTGCTTGTGAGCATAAGCAAAAATAAAAGTTGCCAACAATGATGTGAGAAAAATCTTCATTAAAGAGGAGTCATTTATCAAAAATGGCAAAATCTGGCTGTCATGAGCTTTGTCATGGCACTAACAGACCACACCAGAACAACCAGCTATCACTATTATCATTGTTATTATCATTATCATCATTATCTATCTGTATCTATATTTCTGATCCCTGTTCCAACTGGAACTCCAGTGCTGCTTCTTAGCCTTTTGTACCTCATCCTTAGAAGGCCAATGGTAGGAGGCAACTCCAGTGCAGTGTTTGCAGAGGCTCCTATCTAATGTTCCTACTGACTGTTTCTAACCTAATACTCCTGCTTAAATGTTCCTATCTTCTAATTCTATCTACTGCTCATACCATTTGCCAAAAGCCAGGGACAGCACATAGTCTCACCACATGAATATCAAGAGATACAAAGAATGAGCTGTGTGAGTTAAGTGTTGTCAAATTATATATGAAAAGGAGAGATTTTATGTTTGTGGACAGAATGACAACAGTCCATGTGCTATCCATATTATCATAATTATTATCATTATATTATTATTACTATTATTACTATAGCATGGGCTATGGATAGAGTAGTGTGTAGGAGGGTGGATGTGCTGGAAATGAGATGTTTGAGGACAATATATGGTGTGAGGTGGTTTGATCGAGTAAGTAATGTAAGGGTAAGAGAGATGTGTGGAAATAAAAAGAGCGTGGTTGAGAGAGCAGAAGAGGGTGTTTTGAAATGGTTTGGGCACATGGAGAGAATGAGTGAGGAAAGATTGACCAAGAGGATATATGTGTCAGAGGTGGAGGGAACGAGGAGAAGTGGGAAACCAAGTGGAGGTGGAAAGATGGAGTGAAAAAGATTTTGAGTGATCGGGGCCTGAACATGCAGGAGGGTGAAAGGCGGGCAAGGAATAGAATGAATTGGATCGATGTGGTATACCGGGGTCGACGTGCTGTCAATGGATTGAATCAGGGCATGTGAAGCGTCTGGGGTAAACCATGGAAAGTTCTGTGGGGCCTGGATGTGGAAAGGGAGCTGTGGTTTCGGGCATTATTGCATGACAGCTAGAGACTGAGTGTGAACGAATGGAGCCTTTGTTGTCTTTTCCTAGCGCTACCTCGCACACATGAGGGGGAGGGGGATGTTATTCCATGTGTGGCAAGGTGGCGATGGGGACGAAAAAAGGCAGACAGTGTGAATTGTGTGCATGTGTATATATGTATATGTCTGTGTGTGTATATATATATATATATATATGTGTACATTGAGATGTATGGGTATCTATATTTGCGTGTGGGGACGTGTAGGTATATACATGTGTATGGGGGAGGGTTGGGCCATTTCTTTGGTCTGTTTACTTGCACTACCTCGCAAACGCGGGAGACAGCGACAAAGCAAAAAAAAAATTATCATTATTATTATCATTTACTTATTTGATTTTGCTTTGTCGCTGTCTCCCGCGTTAGCGAGGTAGCGCAAGGAAACAAATGAAAGAATGGCCCAACCCACCTACATACACATGTACATACATACACGTCCACACACGCAAATATACATACCTATACATCTCAATGTATACATATATATACACATGCAGACATATACCTATATACACATGTACATAATTCATACTGTCTACCTTTATTCATTCCCATTGCCACCCCGCCACACATGAAATAACAACCCCTCCCCACTCATGTGCACAAGGTAGCGCTAGGAAAAGACAACACAGGCTCCATTCGTTCACACTCAGTCTCTAGCTGTCATGTAATAATACACTGAAACCACAGCTCCCTTTCCACATCCAGGCCCCACACAACTTTCCATGGTTTACCCCAGACGCTTCACATGCCCTGATTCAATCCATTGACAGCACGTTGACCCGGTATACCACATCGTTCCAATTAACTCTATTCCTTGGACCCCTTTCACCCTCCTGCATGTTCAGGCCCCGATCACACAAAATCTTTTTCACTCCATCTTTCCACCTCCAATTTGGTCTCCCACTTCTCCTCGTTCCCTCCACCTCCGACACATATATCCTCTTGGTCAATCTTTCCTCACTCATTCTCTCCATGTGACCAAACCATTTCAAAACACCCTCTTCTAATCTCTCAACCACACTCATTTTATTACCACACATCTCTCTCACCCTATTATTACTTACTCGATCAAACCACCTCACACCACATATTGTCCTCAAACATCTCATTTTCAGCACATCCACCCTCCTCCGCACAACTCTATCTATAGCCCACGCCTTGCAACCATATAACATTGTTGGAACCACTATTCCTTGAAGCATACCCATTTTTGCTTACCAAGATAATGTTCTCGACTTCCAAACACTCATCAAGGCTCCAAGAATTTTCGCCTCTTCCCCCACCCTATGATTCACTTCCGCTTCCATGGTTCCATCCGCTGCCAGATCCACTCCCAGATATCTAAAACACTTTACTTCCTCCAGTTTTTCTCCATTCAAACTTACCTCCCAATTGACTTGACCCTCAACCCTATTGTACCTAATAACCTTGCTCTTATTCACATTTACTCTTAACTTTCGTCTTTCACATACTTTACCAAACTCAGTCACCAGTGCTGTATCATCAGTGAACAACAACTGACTCACTTCCCAAGCTCTCTCATCCACAACAGACTGCATATTTGCCCCTCTTTCCAAAACTCTTGCATTCACCTCCCTAACAACCCCATCCATAAACAAATTAAACAACCATGGAGACATCACACAAACCTGCCGCAAACCCACATTCACGGAGAGCCAATCACTTTCCTCTCTTCCCACACGTACATATGCTTTATATCCCCGATAAAAACTTTTCACTGCTTCCAACAACTTGCCTCCCACACCATATATTCTTAAAACCTTCCACAGAGCATCTCTATCAACTCTATCATATGCCTTCTCCAGATCCATAAATGCTACATACAAATCCATTTGTTTTTCTAAGTATTTCTCACATACAATCTTCAAAGCAAACACCTGATCCACACATCCTCTACCACTTCTAAAACCATACTGCTCTTCTCCAATCTGATGCTCTGTACATGCCTTCACCCTCTCAATCAATACCCTCCCATATAATTTACCAGGAATACTCAACAAACTTATACCTCTGTAATTTGAGCACTCACTCTTATCCCCTTTGCCTTTGTACAATGGCACTATGCAAGCATTCCGCCAATCCTCAGGTACCTTACCATGAATCATACATACATTAAATAACCTTACCAACCAGTCAACAATAAAGTCACCCCCTTTTTTAATAAATTCCACTGCAATACCATCCAAACCTGCTGCCTTGCCGGCTTTCATCTTCCGTAAAGCTTTTACTACCTCTTCTCTATTTACCAAATCAGAGAGGAAAGTGATTGGTTCTCAGTGAATGTAGGTTTGCGGCAGGGGTGTGTGATGTCTCCATGGTTGTTTAATTTGTTTATGGATGGGGTTGTTAGGGAGGTAAATGCAAGAGTTTTGGAAAGAGGGGCAAGTATGAAGTCTGTTGGGGATGAGAGAACTTGGGAAGTGAGTCAGTTGTTGTTCGCTGATGATACAGCGCTGGTGGCTGATTCATGTGAGAAACTGCAGAAGCTGGTGACTGAGTTTGGTAAAGTGTGTGAAAGAAGAAAGTTAAGAGTAAATGTGAATAAGAGCAAGGTTATTAGGTACAGTAGGGTTGATGGTCAAGTCAATTGGGAGGTAAGTTTGAATGGAGAAAAACTGGAGGAAGTTAAGTGCTTTAGATATCTGGGAGTGGATCTGGCAGCGGATGGAACCATGGAAGCGGAAGTGAATCATAGGTTGGGGGAGGGGGCGAAAATCCGGGGAGCATTGAAGAATGTGTGAAGTCGAGAACATTATCTCGGAAAACAAAAATGGGTATGTTTGAAGGAATAGGGGTTCCAACAATGTTGTATGGTTGCGAGGCGTGGGCTATGGATAGAGTTGTGCGCAGGAGGGTGGAGGTGCTGGAAATGAGATGTTTGAGGACAATGTGTGGTGTGAGGTGGTTTGATCGAGTAAGTAATGTAAGGGTAAGAGAGATGTGTAGAAATAAAAAGAGCGTGGTTGAGAGAGCAGAAGAGGGTGTTTTGAAATGGTTTGGGCACATGGAGAGAATGAGTGAGGAAAGATTGACCAAGAGGATATATGTGTCGGAGGTTGAGGGAACGAGGAGAAGTGGGAGACCAAATTGGAGGTGGAAAGATGGAGTGAAAAAGATTTTGTGTGATCAGGGCCTGAACATACAGGAGGGTGAAAGGCGGGCAAGGAATAGAACGAATTGGATCGATGTGGTATACCGGGCTCAACGTGCTGTCAATGGATTGAATCAGGGCATGTGAAGCGTCTGGGGTAAAACATGGCAAGTTGTGTGGGGCCTGGATGTGGAAAGGGAGCTATGGTTTCGGGCATTATTGCATGACAGCTGGAGACTGAGTGTGAACGAATGGGGCCTTTGTTGTCTTTTCCTAGCGCTACCTCACACACATGAGGGGGGGAGGGGGATGGTATTCCATGTGTGGCGAGGTGGCGATGGGAATGAATAAAGGCAGGCAGTGTGTGCATGGGTATATATGTATGTGTCTGGGTGTGTATATATATGTGTACATTGAGATGTATGGGTGTGTATGTTTGCGTGTGTGGACGTGTGTGTATATAAATGTGTATGGGGGTGGGTTGGGCCATTTCTTTCTTCTGTTTCTTTGCGCTACCTCGCAAATGCGGGAGACAGCGACAAAGCAAAATAAATAAATAAATAAATAAATATATATATATATATTTTTTTTATTATACTTTGTCGCTGTCTCCCGCATTTGCGAGGAAGCGCAAGGAAACAGACGAAAGAAATGGCCCAACCCCCCCATACACATGTATATACATACGTCCACACACGCAAATATACATACCTACACAGCTTTCCATGGTTTACCCCAGACACTTCACATGCCTTGATTCAATCCACTGACAGCACGTCAACCCCGGTATACCACATCGCTCCAATTCACTCTATTCCTTGCCCTCCTTTCACCCTCCTGCATGTTCAGGCCCCGATCACACAAAATCTTCACTCCATCTTTCCACCTCCAATTTGGTCTCCCTCTTCTCCTCGTTCCCTCCACCTCCGCACATATATCCTCTTGGTCAATCTTTCCTCACTCATTCTCTCCATGTGCCCAAACCACTTCAAAACACCCTCTTCTGCTCTCTCAACCACGCTCTTTTTATTTCCACACATCTCTCTTACCCTTACGTTACTCACTCGATCAAACCACCTCACACCACACATTGTCCTCAAACATCTCATTTCCAGCACATCCATCCTCCTGCGCACAACTCTATCCATAGCCCACGCCTCGCAACCATACAACATTGTTGGAACCACTATTCCTTCAAACATACCCATTTTTGCTTTCCGAGATAATGTTCTCGACTTCCACACATTCTTCAAGGCCCCCAGAATTTTCGCCCCCTCCCCCACCCTACGATCCACTTCCGCTTCCATGGTTCCATCCGCTGCCAGATCCACTCCCACATATCTAAAACACTTCACTTCCTCCAGTTTTTCTCCATTCAAACTCACCTCCCAATTGACTTGACCCTCAACCCTACTGTACCTAATAACCTTGCTCTTATTCACATTTACTCTTAACTTTCTTCTTCCACACACTTTACCAAACTCAGTCACCAGCTTCTGCAGTTTCTCACATGAATCAGCCACCAGCGCTGTATCATCAGTGAACAACAACTGACTCACTTCCCAAGCTCTCTCATCCCCAACAGACTTCATACTTGCCCCTCTTTCCAAAACTCTTGCATTTACCTCCCTAACAACCCCATCCATAAACAAATTAAACAACCATGGAGACATCACACACCCCTGCCACAAACCTACATTCACTGAGAACCAATCACTTTCCTCTCTTCCTACACGTACACATGCCTTACATCCTTGATAAAAACTTTTCACTGCTTCTAACAACTTTCCTCCCACACCATATATTCTTAATACCTTCCACAGAGCATCTCTATCAACTCTGTCATATGCCTTCTCCAGATCCATAAATGCTACATACAAATCCATTTGCTTTTCTAAGTATTTCTCACATACATTCTTCAAAGCAAACACCTGATCCACACATCCTCTACCACTTCTGAAACCAAACTGCTCTTCCCCAATCTGATGCTCTGTACATGCCTTCACCCTCTCAATCAATACCCTCCCATATAATTTACCAGGAATACTCAACAAACTTATACCTCTGTAATTTGAGCACTCACTCTTATCCCCTTTGCCTTTGTACAATGGCACTATGCACGCATTCCGCCAATCCTCAGGCACCTCACCATGAGTCATACATACATTAAATAACCTTACCAACCAGTCAACAATACAGTCACCCCCTTTTTTAATAAATTCCACTGCAATACCATCCAAACCTGCTGCCTTGCCGGCTTTCATCTTCCGCAAAGCTTTCACTACCTCTTCTCTGTTTACCAAATCATTTTCCCTAACCCTCTCACTTTGCACACCACCTCGACCAAAACACCCTATATCTGCCACTCTATCATCAAACACATTCAACAAACCTTCAAAATACTCACTCCATCTCCTTCTCACATCACCACTACTTGTTATCACCTCCCCATTTGCGTCCTTCACTGAAGTTCCCATTTGCTCCCTTGTCTTACGCACTTTATTTACCTCCTTCCAGAACATCTTTTTATTCTCCCTAAAATTTAATGATACTCTCTCACCCCAACTCTCATTTGCCCTTTTTTTCACCTCTTGCACCTTTCTCTTGACCTCCTGTCTCTTTCTTTTATACATCTCCCACTCAATTGCATTTTTTCCCTGCAAAAATCGTCCAAATGCCTCTCTCTTCTCTTTCACTAATACTCTTACTTCTTCATCCCACCACTCACTACCCTTTCTAATCAACCCACCTCCCACTCTTCTCATGCCACAAGCATCTTTTGCGCAATCCATCACTGATTCCCTAAATACATCCCATTCCTCCCCCACTCCCCTTACTTCCATTGTTCTCACCTTTTTCCATTCTGTACTCAGTCTCTCCTGGTACTTCCTCACACAGGTCTCCTTCCCAAGCTCACTTACTCTCACCACCCTCTTCACCCCAACATTCACTCTTCTGAAAACCCATACAAATCTTCACCTTAGCCTCCACAAGATAATGATTAGACATCCCTCCAGTTGCACCTCTCAGCACATTAACATCCAAAAGTCTCTCTTTCGCACGCCTGTCAATTAACACGTAATCCAATAACGCTCTCTGGCCATCTCTCCTACTTACATAAGTATACTTATGTATATCTCGCTTTTTAAACCAGGTATTCCCAATCATCAGTCCTTTTTCAGCACATAAATCTACAAGCTCTTCACCATTTCCATTTACAACACTGAACACCCCATGTATACCAATTATTCCCTCAACTGCCACATTACTCACCTTTGCATTCAAATCACCCATCACTATAACCCGGTCTCGTGCATCAAAACCACTAACACACTCATTCAGCTGTTCCCAAAACACTTGCCTCTCATGATCTTTCTTCTCATGCCCAGGTGCATATGCACCAATAATCACCCACCTCTCTCCATCAACTTTCAGTTTTACCCATATTAATCGAGAATTTACTTTCTTACATTCTATCACATACTCCCACAACTCCTGTTTCAGGAGTATTGCTACTCCTTCCCTTGCTCTTGTCCTCTCACTAACCCCTGACTTTACTCCCCAGACATTCCCAAACCACTCTTCCCCTTTACCCTTGAGCTTCGTTTCACTCAGAGCCAAAACATCCAGGTTCCTTTCCTCAAACATACTACCTATCTCTCCTTTTTTCACATCTTGGTTACATCCACAAACATTTAGGCACCCCACTCTGAGCCTTCGAGATGGATGAGCACTCCCCGCGTGACTCCTTCTTCTGTTTCCCATTTTAGAAAGTTAATACAAGGAGGGGAGGATTTCTGGCCCCCCGCTCCCGTCCCCTCTAGTCGCTTTCTACGACACGCGAGGAATACGTGGGAAGTATTCTTTCACCCCTATCCCCAGGGATAATATACATATATATATATACATATACACATACACACACATACACATACATACGCACATATACACACACACACACATACATATATATACATATGAAAAATGTAAGAAACAATTTAGAAAACTGAAACTTCTAGCTTGAAATGAATATATATATATATATATATATATATATATATATATATATATATATATATATATATATTTTTTTTTTTTTTTTTTTAATACCTCGTCGCTGTCTCCCGCGTTTGCGAGGTAGCGCAAGGAAACAGACGAAAGAAATGGCCCAACCCCCCCCATACACATGCACATACATACGTCCACACACGCAAATATACATACCTACACAGCTTTCCATGGTTTACCCCGGACGCTTCACATGCCTTGATTCAATCCACTGACAGCACGTCAACCCCTGTATACCACATCGCTCCAATTCACTCTATTCCTTGCCCTCCTTTCACCCTCCTGCATGTTCAGGCCCCGATCACACAAAATCCTTTTCACTCCATCTTTCCACCTCCAATTTGGTCTCCCTCTTCTCCTCGTTCCCTCCACCTCCGACACATATATCCTCTTGGTCAATCTTTCCTCACTCATTCTCTCCATGTGCCCAAACCACTTCAAAACACCCTCCTCTGCTCTCTCAACCACGCTCTTTTTATTTCCACACATCTCTCTTACCCTTACGTTACTTACTCGATCAAACCACCTCACACCACACATTGTCCTCAAACATCTCATTTCCAGCACATCCATCCTCCTGCGCACAACTCTATCCATAGCCCACGCCTCGCAACCATACAACATTGTTGGAACCACTATTCCCTCAAACATACCCATTTTTGCTTTCTGGGATAATGTTCTCGACTTCCACACATTTTTCAAGGCTCCCAAAATTTTTGCCCCCTCCCCCACCCTATGATCCACTTCCGCTTCCATGGTTCCATCCGCTGACTGATCCACTCCCAGATATCTAAAACACTTCACTTCCTCCAGTTTTTCTCCATTCAAACTCACCTCCCAATTGACTTGACCCTCAACCCTACTGTACCTAATAACCTTGCTCTTATTCACATTTACTCTTAACTTTCTTCTTCCACACACTTTACCAAATTCCGTCACCAGCTTCTGCAGCTTCTCACATGAATCCGCCACCAGCGCTGTATCATCAGCGAACAACAACTGACTCACTTCCCAAGCTCTCTCATCCCCAACAGACTTCATACTTGCCCCTCTTTCCAAGACTCTTGCATTTACCTCCCTAACAACCCCATCCATAAACAAATTAAACAACCATGGAGACATCACACACCCCTGCCGCAAACCTACATTCACTGAGAACCAATCACTTTCCTCTCTTCCTACACGTACACATGCCTTACATCCTCGATAAAAACTTTTCACTGCTTCTAACAACTTGCCTCCCACACCATATATTCTTAATACCTTCCACAGAGCATCTCTATCAACTCTATCATATGCCTTCTCCAGATCCATAAATGCTACATACAAATCCATTTGCTTTTCTAAGTATTTCTCACATACATTCTTCAAAGCAAACACCTGATCACCTGAACACCTGATCCATAGCAGGAAATGGCGAATAGTATGAAAAAAAATCATATATATATATATATATATATATATATATATATATATATATATATATATATATATATATATATATATATACATATATATATATCTTTCTTTCTTTCAAACTATTCGCCATTTCCCGCATTCGCAAGGTAGCGTTAAGAACAGAGGACTGGGCCTTTGAGGGAATATCCTCACCTGGCCCCCTTCTCTGTTCCTTCTTTTGGAAAATCAAAAAAAAAAAAAAAAAAAGAGAGGGGAGGATTTCCAGCCCCCCGCTCCCTCCCCTTTTAGTCGCCTTCTACGACACGCAGGGAATACGTGGGAAGTATTCTTTCTCCCCTATCCCCAGGGATTATATATATATATATATATATATATATATATATATATATATATATATATATATATATATATATATATATATATATATATATGTGTTACTTTCCACGCAATTCCCCCGTGTCGTAGAAGGCGATGAAAGGGGACGGGAGTGGGGGCTAGAAACCCTCCCCTCCTTGTATTTTAACTTTCTAAAAGGGGAAGAAAAGGGGTCACCCGGGGAGTGCTCATCCTCCTCGAAGGCTCAGATTGGGGTGTTTAAATGTGTGTGGATGTAACCAAGATGAGAAAAAAGGAGAGATAGGTAGTATGTTTGAGGAAAGGAACTTGGATGTTTTGGCTCTGAGTGAAATGAAGCTCAAGGGTAAAGGGGAAGAGTGGTTTGGGAAAGTCTTGGGAGAAAAGTTAGGGTTTGGTGAGAGGACAAGAGCAAAGGAAGGATTAGCACTACTCCTGAAGCAGGAGTTGTGCGAGTATGTGATAGTGTAAGAAAGTAAACTCTAGACTGACAGGGGTAAAACTGAAAGTAGATGGAGAGAGATGGGTGATTATTGGTGCCTATGCACCTGGTCATGAGAAGGAAGATCATGAGAGGCAAGTATTTTGGGAGCAGCTCAGTGAGTGTGTTAGCAGCTTTGATGCATGAGATCAGGGTATAGTGATGGGTGATTTGAATGCAAAGGTGAGTAATGTGGCAGTTGAGGGTATAAATGGTGTACATGTGGTTTTCATTGTTGTAAATGGAAATGAAATGCTTGTAGATTTGTGAGATGAAAAAGGACTGGTGATTGGGAATATGTGATTTGAAAAGAGAGATATACATAAGTATACATATGTAAGTAGGAGAGATGGCCAGAGAGCGTTATTGGATTACGTGTTAATCGATAGGCGCATGAAAAAGAGGCTTTTGGATGTTAATGTGCTGAGAGGATTAACTGGGGGGATGTTTGACCATTATCTTGTGGTGGCAAAGGTGAAGATATGTAGAGGTTTTCAGAAAAGAAGAGAGGATGTTGGTGTGAAGAGAGTGGTTAGAGTGAGTGAGCTTGGAAAGGAGACTGGTGTGAGGAAATACAAGGAGAGAATGAGTGCAGAATGGAAAAATGTTAGAGCAAATGAATGAAGGGGAGTGGGGGAAGAATGGGATGTATTTATGGAAGCAGTGATGGCTTGCACAAAAGATGTCTGTGGCATGAGGAAGGTGGGAGGAGGGCAGATTAGAAAGGGTAGTGAGTGGTGGGATGAAGAAGTAAGATTATTAGTGAAAGAGAATTGAGAGGCATTTGGACAATTTTTGCAGGGAAATAGTGCAAATGACTGGGAGATGTATAAAAGAAAGAGGCAGGAGGTCAAGAGAAAGGTGCAAGAGGTGAAAAAGAGGGCAAATGAGATTTGGAGTAAGAGAGTATCATTAAAATTTTAGGGAAAATAAAAAGATGTTTTAGAAGGAGGTAAATAAAGTGCATAAGACAAGAGAACAAATGGGAACATTGATGAATGGGACAAATGGGGAGGTAATAACAAGTAGTAGTGAAGTGAGAGGGAGATGGAGTAAATATTTTGAAGGTTTCTTGAATATATTTGGTGATAGAGTGGCATATATAAGGTGTTTTGGTCGAGGTGATGTGTAAAATGAGAGGGGTCAAGGAGAATGATTTGATAAACAGAGAAGAGATAGTGAAAGCTTTGCGGAAGATGAAAGCCGGCATGGCGGTGGTTTTGGATGGTATTGCTATGGAATTTATCAATAAAGGGGGTGACTGTGTTGTTGACTGGTTGGTGAGGATATTCACTGTATGTATGGTTCATGGTGAAGTGCCTGAGGATTGGCAGAATGCATGTATAGTGCCATTGTACAGAGGGAAAGTGGATAAAGGTGAGTGTTCAAATTACAGAGGGTATAAGTTTGTTGAGTATTCCTGGGAAATTATATGGGAGGGTATTGATCGAGAGGGTGAAAGCATTGCAGGGAAACAGACGAGGAATGGCCCAATATATATATATATATATATATATATATATATATATATATTTTTTTGCTTTCTCGCTGTCTCCCGCGTTTGCGAGGTAGTGCAAGGAAACAGAAGAAAGAAATGGCCCAACCCACCCCCATACACATGTATATACATACGTCCACACATGCAAATATACATACCTACACAGCTTTCCAAGGTTTACCCAAACGCTTCACATGCCCTGATTCAATCCACTGACAGCACGTACACCCCGGTATACCACATCGATCCAATTCACTCTATTTCTTGCCCTCCTTTCACCCTCCTGCAAGATTTTCACACCATCTTTCCACATCCAATTTGGTCTCCCACTTCTCCTCGTTCCCTTCACCTCTGACACACATATCCTCTTGGTCAATCTTTCCTCACTCATTCTCTCCATGTGCCTAAACCATTTCAAAACACCCTCTTCTGCTCTCTCAACCACGCTCTTTCATTTCCACACATCTCTCTTACCCTTACGTTACTTACTCGATCAAACCACCTCACACCACACATTGTCCTCAAACATCTCATTTCCAGCACATCCATACTCCTGCGCACAACTCTATCCATAGCCCACGCCTCGCAACCATACCCATTGTTGGAACCACTATTCCTTCAAACATACCCATTTTTGCTTTCCGAGATAATGTTCTCGACTTCCACACATTCTTCAAGGCTCCCAGAATTTTCGCCCCCTCCCCCACCCTATGATCCACTTCCGTTCCATGGTTCCATCCACTGCCAGATCCACTCCCAGATATCTAAAACACTTTACTTCCTCCAGTTTTCCTCCATTCAAACTTACCTCCCAATTGACTTGACCCTCAACGCTACTGTACCTAATAACCTTGCTCTTATTCACATTTACTCTTAACTTTCTTCTTTCACACACTTTACCAAACTCAGTCACCAGCTTCTGCAGTTTCTCACATGAATCAGCCACCAGCGCTGTACCATCAGTGAACAACAACTGACTCACTTCCCAAGCTCTCTCATCCACAACAGACTTCATACTTGCCCCTCTTTCCAAGACTCTTGCATTCACCTCCCTAACAACCCCATCCATAAACAAATTAAACAACCATGGAGACATCACACACCCCTGCCGCAAACCTACATTCACTGAGAACCAATCAGTTTCCTCTCTTCCTACACGTACACATGCCTTACATCCTCAATAAAAACTTTTCACTGCTTCTAACAACTTGCCTCCCACACCATATATTCTTAATACCTTCCACAGAGCATCTCTATCAACTCTATCATATGCCTTCTCCAGATCCATAAATGCTACATAAAAATCTATTTGCTTTTCTAAGTATTTCTCACATACATTCTTCAAAGCAAACACCTGATCCACACATCCTCTACCACTTCTGAAACCACACTGCTCTTCCCCAATCTGATGCTCTGTACATGCCTTCACCCTCTCAATCAATACCCTCCCATATAATTTACCAGGAATACTCAACAAACTTATACCTCTGTAATTTGAGCACTCACTCTTATCCCCTTTGCCTTTGTACAATGGCACTATGCACGCATTCCGCCAATCCTCAGGCACCTCACCATGAGTCATACATACATTAAATAACCTTACCAACCAGTCAATAATAAAGTCACCCCCTTTTTTAATAAATTCCACTGCAATACCATCCAAACCTGCTGCCTTGCCGGCTTTCATCCCACATATTTATTTTGATTTATTTATTTTGCTTTGTTGCTGTCTCCCGCGTTAGCGAGGTAGCGCAAGGAAACAGACGAAAGAATGGCCCGACCCATCCACATACTCATGTATACACATACAAGTCCACACACGCGAATATACATACCTATACATCTCAATGTACACATATATATACACACACAGACATATACATATATACACATGTACATAATTCATACTGTCTGCCCTTATTCATTCCCATCGCCACCTCACCACATGTGGAATAACCAACTCCCTCCCCCCTTATATGTGCGAGGTAGTGCTAGGAAAAGACAACAAATGCCCCATTCATCCACACTCAGTCTATAGCTGTCATGTAATAATGCACCGAAACCACAGCACCCTTTCCACATCAAGGCCCCACACAACTTTCCATGGTTTACCCCAGATGCTTCACATGCCTTGGTTCAATCCATTGACAGCACATCGACCCCGGTATACCACATCGTTCCAATTCACTCTATTCCTTGCACGCCTTTCACCATCCAGCATGTTCAGGCCCCGATCACTCAAAATCTTTTTCACTCCACCTTTCCACCTTCAATTTGGTCTCCCACTTCTCCTCGTTCCCTCCACCTCCGACACATATACCCTCTTTGTCAATCTTCCCTCACTCATTCTCTCTACGTGACCAAACCATTTCAAAACACACTCTTCTGCTCTCTCAACCACAGTCTTTTTATTTCCACATATCTCTCTTACCCTTACATTACTTACTCGATCAAACCATCTCACAGCACACATCATCCTCAAACATCTCATTTCCAGCACATCCACCCTCCTTCGCACAAATCTATCCATAGCCCACGCCTCGCAACCATACAACACTGTTGGATCCACTATTCCTTCAAACATACCCATTTTTGCTTTCGGAGATAATGTTCTCGACTTCCACACATTCTTCAAGGCTCCCAGGATTTTCGCCCCCTCCCACACCCTATGATTCACTTCTGCTTCCATGGTTCCATCGGCTGCCAGATCCACTCCCAGATATGTAAAACACTTTACTTCCTCTAGTTTTTCTCCATTCAAACTTACCTCCCAATGTATATATATATATATATATATATATATATATACATCGAGGATGTGGATCTGGAGAAGGCATATTATAGAGTTCATAGAGATGCTCTGTGGAAGGTATTAAGAATATATGGTGTGGGAGGAAAGTTGTTAGAAGCAGTGAAAAGCTTTTATCAAGGATGTAAGGCATGTGTACGTGTAGGAAGAGAGGAAAGTGATTGGTTCTCAGTGAATGTAGGTTTGCGGCAAGGGTGTGTGATGTCTCCATGGTTGTTTAATTTGTTTATGGATGGGGTTGTTAGGGAGGTGAATGCAAGAGTTTTGGAAAGAGGGGCAAGTATGAAGTCTGTTGGGGATGAGAGAGCTTGGGAAGTGAGTCATTTGTTGTTCGCTGATGATACAGCGCTGGTGGCTGATTCATGTGAGAAACTACAGAAGCTGGTGACTGAGTTTGGTAAAGTGTGTGAAAGAAGAAAGTTAAGAGTAAATGTGAATAAGAGCAAGGTTATTAGGTATATTAGGGTTGAGGGTCAAGTCAATTGGGAGGTGAGTTTGAATGGAGAAAAACTGGAGGAAGTGAAGTGTTTTAGACATCTGGGAGTGGATCTGGCAGCGGATGGAACCATGGAAGCGGAAGTGGATCATAGGGTGGGGGAGGGGGCGAAAATTCTGGGAGCCTTGAAGACTGTGTGGAAGTCGAGAACATTATCTCGGAGAGCAAAAATGGGTATGTTTGAAGGAATAGTGGTTCCAACAATGTTGTATGGTTCGAGGCGTGGACTATGGATAGAGTTGTGCGCAGGAGGATGGATGAGCTGGAAATGAGATGTTTGAGGACAATGTGTGGTGTGAGGTGGTTTGATCGAGTAAGTAACGTAAGGGTAAGAGAGATATGTGGAAATAAAAAGAGCGTGGTTGAGAGAGCAGAAGAGGGTGTTTTGAAATGGTTTGGTCACATGGAGAGAATGAGTGAGGAAAGATTGACCAAGAGGATATATGTGTCGGAGGTGGAGGGAACGAGGAGAAGAGGGAGACCAAATTGGAGGTGGAAAGATGGAGTGAAAAAGATTTTGTGTGATCGGGGCCTGAACATGCAGGAGGGTGAAAGGAGGGCAAGGAATAGAGTGAACTGGAGCGATGTGGTATACCGGGGTTGACGTGCTGTCAGTGGATTGAATCAAGGCATGTGAAGAGTCTGGGGTAAACCATGGAAAGCTGTGTAGGTATGTATATTTGCATGTGTGGACGTATGTATATACAAGTGTATGGGGGTGGGTTGGGCCATTTCTTTCGTCTGTTTCCTTGCACTATATATATATATATATATATATATATATATATATATATATATATATATATATATTTTTTTTTTTTTACTTTGTCGCTGTCTCCCGCGTTTGCGAGGTAGCGCAAGGAAACAGACGAAAGAAATGGCCCAACCCCCCCATAGATATGTATATACATACGTCCACACACGCAAATATACATACCTACACAGCTTTCCATGGTTTACCCCAGACGCTTCACATGCCTTGATTGAATCCACTGACAGCACGTCATCCCCGGTATACCACATCGCTCCAATTCACTCTATTCCTTGCCCTCCTTTCACCCTCCTGCATGTTCAGGCCCCGATCACACAAAATCTTTTTCACTCCATCTTTCCACCTCCAATTTGGTCTCCCTCTTCTCCTTGTTCCCTCCACCTCCGACACATATATCCTCTTGGTCAATCTTTCCTCACTCATCCTCTCCATGTGCCCAAACCACTTCAAAACACCCTCTTCTGCTCTCTCAACCACGCTCTTTTTATTTCCACACATCTCTCTTACCCTTACGTTACTCACTCGATCAAACCACCTCACACCACACATTGTCCTCAAACATCTCATTTCCAGCACATCCATCCTCCTGCGCACAACTCTATCCATAGCCCACACCTCGCAACCATACAACATTGTTGGAACCACTATTCCTTCAAACATACCCATTTTTGCTTTCCGTGATAATGTTCTCGACTTCCACACATTCTTCAAGGCCCCCAGAATTTTCGCCCCCTCCCCCACCCTATGATCCACTTCCGCTTCCATGGTTCCATCCGCTGCCAGATCCACTCCCAGATATCTAAAACACTTCACTTCCTCCAGTTTTTCTCCATTCAAACTCACCTCCCAATTGACTTGACCCTCAACCCTACTGTACCTAATAACCTTGCTCTTATTCACATTTACTCTTAACTTTCTTCTTCCACACACTTTACCAAACTCAGTCACCAGCTTCTGCAGTTTCACACATGAATCAGCCACTAGCGCTGTGTCATCAGCGAACAACAACTGACTCACTTCCCAAGCTCTCTCATCCCCAACAGACTTCATACTTGCCCATCTTTTCAAAACTCTTTTGGAAAGAAGGGCAAGCATGAAGTGTGTTGGGGATGAGAGAGCTTGGGAAGTGAGTCAGTTGTTGTACGCTGATGATACAGCGCTGGTGGCTGATTCATGTGAGAAACTGCAGAAGCTGGTGACTGAGTTTGGAAAAGTGTGTGGAAGAAGAAAGTTAAGAGTAAATGTGAATAAGAGCAAGGTTATTAGGTACAGTAGGGTTGAGGGTCAAGTCAATTGGGAGGTGAGTTTGAATGGAGAAAAACTGGAGGAAGTGAAGTGTTTTAGATATGTGGGAGTGGATCTGGCAGCGGATGGAACCATGGAAGCGGAAGTGGATCATAGGGTGGGGGAGGGGGCGAAAATTCTGGGGGCCTTGAAGAATGTGTGGAAGTCGAGAACATTATCTCGGAAAGCAAAAATGGGTATGTTTGAAGGAATAGTGGTTCCAACATTGTTGTATGGTTGCGAGGCGTGGGCTATGGATAGAGTTGTGCGCAGGAGGATAGATGTGCTGGAAATGAGATGTTTGAGGACAATGTGTGGTGTGAGGTGGTTTGATCGAGTGAGTAACGTAAGGGTAAGAGAGATGTGTGGAAATAAAAAGAGCGTAGTTGAGAGAGCAGAAGAGGGTGTTTTGAAGTGGTTTGGGCACATGGAGAGGATGAGTGAGGAAAGATTGACCAAGAGGATATATGTGTCGGAGGTGGATGGAACAAGGAGAAGAGGGAGACCAAATTGGAGGTGGAAAGATGGAGTGAAAAAGATTTTGTGTGATCGGGGCCTGAACATGCAGGAGGGTGAAAGGAGGGCAAGGAATAGAGTGAATTGGAGCGATGTGGTATACCGGGGTTGACGTGCTGTCAGTGGATTGAAGCAGGGCATGTGAAGCGTCTGGGGTAAACAATGGAAAGCTGTGTAGGTATGTATATTTGTGTGTGTGGACGTATGTATATACATGTGTATGGGGGGGGGGCCATTTCTTTCGTCTGTTTCCTTGCGCTACCTCGCAAACGCGGGAGACAGCGACAAAGTATAATAAATAAATAAATATATATATATCCCTGGGGATAGGGGAGAAAGAATACTTCCCACGCATTCCTCACGTGTCGTAGAAGACGATTAAAGGGGACGGGAGCGGGGAGCCAGAAACCCTCCCCTCCTTGTATTTTAACTTTCTAAAAGGGGAAACAGAAGAAGGAGTCACGCGAGGAGTGCTTATCCTCCTCGAAGGCTCACATTGGGGTGTCTAAATGTGTGTGGATGTACCCAAGATGAGAAAAAAGGAGAGGTAGGTAGTATGTTTGAGGAAAGGAACCTGGATGTTTTGGCTCTGAGTGAAACGAAGCTCAAGGGTAAAGGGGAAGAATGGTTTGGGAATGTCTTGGGAGTAAAGTCAGGGGTTAGTGAGAGGACAAGAGCAAAGGAAGGAGTAGCAGTACTCTTGAATCAGGAGTTGTGGGAGTATGTGATAGAGTGTAAGAAAGTAAATTCTAGATTGATAAGGGTAAAACTGAAAGTTGAAGGAGAGAGATGGGTGATTATTGGTGCATATGCACCTGGGCATGAGAAGAAAGATCATGAGAGTCAAGTGTTTTGGGAGCAGATGAATGAGTGTGTTAGTGGTTTTCATGCACAAGACTGGGTTATAGTGATGGGTGATTTGAATGCAAAGGTGAGTAATGTGGCAGTTGAGGGAATAATTGGTATACATGGAGTGTTCAGTGTTGTAAATGGAAATGGTGAAGAGCTTGTAGATTTATGTGGTGAAAAAGGACTGGTGATTGGGAATACCTGGTTTAAAAAGCGAGATATACATAAGTATACGTATGTAATTAGGAGAGATGGCCAGAGAGCATTATTGGATTACGTGTTAATTGATATACGCACGAAAGAGAGACTTCTGGATGTTAATATGCGGAGAGGTGCAACTGGAGGGATGTCTGATCATTATCTTGTGGAGGCGAAGGTGAAGATTTGTGGGGGTTTTGAGAGAAGAAGAGAAGGTGAAGAGGGTGGTGAGAGTAAGTGAGCTTGGGAAGGACACTTGTGTGAGGAAGTACCAGGAGAGACTGAGTACAGAATGGAAAAAGGTGAGACCAAAGGAGGTAAGGGGAGTGGGGAGGAATGGGATGTATTTAGGGAAGCAGTGATGGCTTGCGCAAAAGATGCTTGTGGCATGAGAAGCGTGGGAAGTGGGTTGATTAGAAAAGGTAGTTAGTGGTGGGATGAAGAAGTAAGATTATTAGTGAAAAAGAAGAGAGAGTCATTTGGACGATTTTTGCAGGGAAAAAATGCAAATGAGTGGGAGAGGTATAAAAGAAAGAGGCAGGAGGTCAAGAGAAAGGTGCAAGAGGTGAAAAAGAGGGCAAATGAGAGTTGGGGTGAGAGAGTATCATTAAATTTCAGGGAGAATAAGATGTTCTGGAAGGAGGTAAATAAAGTGCGTAAGACAAGGGAGCAAATGGGAACTTCAGTGAAGGGCGCAAATGGGGAGGTGATAACAAGTAGTGGTGATGTGAAAAGGAGGTGGAGTGAGTATTTTGAAGGTTTGTTGAATGTGTTTGATGATAGAGTGGCAGATATAGGGTGTTTTGGTCGAGGTGGTGTGCAAAGTGAGAGGGTTAGGGAAAATGATTTGGTAAATAGAGAAGAAGTAGTAAAAGCTTTACGGAAGATGAAAGCTGGCAAGGCAGCAGGTTTGGATGGTATTGCAGAGGAATTTATTAAAAAAGGGGGTGACTGTATTGTTGACTGGTTGGTAAGGTTATTTAATGTATGTATGTTTCATGGTAAGGTGCCTGAGGATTGGCGGAATGCGTGCATAGTGCCATTGTACAAAGGCAAAGGGGATAAGAGTGAGTGCTCAAATCACAGAGGTATAAGTTTGTTGATTATTCCTGGTAAATTATATGGGAGGGTATTGATTGAGAGGGTGAAGGCATGTACAGAGCATCAGATTGGAGAAGAGCAGTGTGGTTTCAGAAGTGGTAGAGGATGTGTGGATCAGGTGTTTGCTTTGAAGAATCTATGTGAGAAATACTTAGAAAAACAAATGGATTTGTATGTAGCATTTATGGATCTGGAGAAGGCATATGATAGAGTTGATAGAGATGCTCTGTGGAAGGTTTTAAGAATATATGGTGTGGGAGGCAAGTTGTTAGAAGCAATGAAAAGTATTTATCGAGGATGTAAGGCATGTGTACGTGTAGGAAGAGAGGAAAGTGATTGGTTCTCAGTGAATGTAGGTTTGCGGCAGGGGTGTGTGATGTCTCCATGGTTGTTTAATTTGTTTATGGATGGGGTTGTTAGGGAGGTGAATGCAAGAGTTTTGGAAAGAGGGGCAAGTATGTAGCCTGTTCTGGATGAGAGAGCTTGGGAAGTGTGTCAGTTGTTGTTCGCTGATGATACAGCGCTAGTGGCTGATACATGTAAGAAACTGCAGAAGTTGGTGACTGAGTTTGGTAAAGTGTGTGAAAGAAGAAAGTTAAGAGTAAATGTGAATAAGAGCAAGGTTCTTAGGTACAGTAGGGTTGAGGGTCAAGTCAATTGGGAGGTAAGTTTGAATGGAGAAAAACTGGAGGAAGTAAAGTGTTTTAGATATCTGGAAGTGGATCTGGCAGCGGATGGAACCATGGAAGCGGAAGTGGATCATAGGGTGGGGGAGGGGGCGAAAATTCTGGGAGCCTTGAAGAATGTTTGGAAGTCGAGAACATTATCTTGGAAAGCAAAAATGGGTATGTTTGAAGGAATAGTGGTTCCAACAATGTTGTATGGTTGCGAGGCGTGGGCTATGGATAGAGTTGTTCGCAGGAGGGTGGATGTGCTGGAAATGAGATGTTTGAGCACAATATGTGGTGTGAAGTGGTTTGATTGAGTAAGTAATGTAAGGGTAAGAGAGATGTGTGGAAATAAAAAGAGTGTGGTTGAGAGAGCAGAAGAGGGTGTTTTGAAATGGTTTGGTCACATGGATGGAATGAGTGAGGAAAGATTGACCAAGAGGATATATGTGTCAGAGGTGGAAGGAACGAGGAGAAGTGGGAGACCAAATTGGAGGTGGAAGGATGGAGTGAAAAAGATTTTGAGTGATCGGGGCCTGAACATGCAGGAGGGTGAAAGGCGACCAAGGAATAGAGTGAATTGGAACGATGTGGTATACCGGGGTCGACGTGCTGTCAATGGATTGAACCAGGGCATGTGAAGCGTCTGGGGTAAACCATGGAAAGTTGTGTGGGGCCTTGATGTGGAAAGGGAGCTGTGGTTTCGGTGCATTAATACACGACAGCTAGAGACTGAGTGTGAACGAATGGGGCCTTTGGTCTCTTTTCCTAGCGCTACCTCGCACACATGGGGGGGAGGGGGTTGTGATTCCATGTGTGGCGAGGTGGCGATGGGAACAAATAAAGGCAGACAGTATGAATTATGTACATGTGTATATATGCATATGTCTGTTTGTGTATATATATGTGTACGTTGAGATGTATAGGTATATATATTTTCGTGTTTGGACGTGTATGTATATACATGTGTATATGGGTGGGTTGGGCCATTCTTTCATCTGTTTCCTTGCGCTACCTCACTAACGCGGGACACAGCGACAGAGCAAAATAAATAAAAATAAAATATATATATATATATATATATTTTTTTTTTTTTTTTTTTTTTTTATACCTTGTCGCTGTCTCCCGCGTCTGCGAGGTAGCGCAAGGAAACAGACGAAAGAAATGGCCCCCCCCCCATACACATGTACATACACACGTCCACACACGCAAATATACATACCTACACAGCTTTCCATGGTTTACCCCGGACGCTTCATATGCCTTGATTCAATCCACTGACAGCACGTCAACCCCTGTATACCACATCGCTCCAATTCACTCTATTTCTTGCCCTCCTTTCACCCTCCTGCATGTTCAGGCCCCGATCACACAAAATCCTTTTCACTCCATCTTTCCACCTCCAATTTGGTCTCCCTCTTCTCCTCGTTCCCTCCACCGACACATATATCCTCTTGGTCAATCTTTCCTCACTCATTCTCTCCATGTGCCCAAACCATTTCAAAACACCCTCTTCTGCTCTCTCAACCACGCTCTTTTTATTTCCACACATCTCTCTTACCCTTACGTTACTTACTCGATCAAACCACCTCACACCACACATTGTCCTCAAACATCTCATTTCCAGCACATCCATCCTCCTGCGCACAACTCTATCCATAGCCCACGCCTCGCAACCATACAACATTGTTGGAACCACTATTCCTTCAAACATACCCATTTTTGCTTTCCGGGATAATGTTCTCGACTTCCACACATTCTTCAAGGCTCCCAAAATTTTCGCCCCCTCCCCCACCCTATGATCCACTTCCGCTTCCATGGTTCCATCCGCTGACAGATCCACTCCCAGATATCTAAAACACTTCACTTCCTCCAGTTTTTCTCCATTCAAACTCACCTCCCAATTGACTTGACCCTCAACCCTACTGTACCTAATAACCTTGCTCTTATTCACATTTACTCTTAACTTTCTTCTTCCACACACTTTACCAAACTCCGTCACCAGCTTCTGCAGTTTCTCACATGAATCAGCCACCAGCGCTGTATCATCAGCGAACAACAACTGACTCACTTCCCAAGCTCTCTCATCCCCAACAGACTTCATACTTGCCCCTCTTTCCAAAACTCTTGCATTTACCTCCCTAACAACCCCATCCATAAACAAATTAAACAACCATGGAGACATCACACACCCCTGCCGCAAACCTACATTCACTGAGAACCAATCACTTTCCTCTCTTCCTACACGTACACATGCCTTACATCCTCGATAAAAACTTTTCACTGCTTCTAACAACTTGCCTCCCACACCATATATTCTTAATACCTTCCACAGAGCATCTCTATCAACTCTATCATATGCCTTCTCCAGATCCATAAATGCTACATACAAATCCATTTGCTTTTCTAAGTATTTCTCACATACATTCTTCAAAGCAAACACCTGATCCACACATCCTCTACCACTTCTGAAACCACACTGCTCTTCCCCAATCTGATGCTCTGTACATGCCTTCACCCTCTCAATCAATACCCTCCCATATAATTTACCAGGAATACTCAACAAACTTATACCTCTGTAATTTGAGCACTCACTCTTATCCCCTTTGTCTTTGTACAATGGCACTATGCACGCATTCCGCCAATCCTCAGGCACCTCACCATGAGTCATACATACATTAAATAACCTTACCAACCAGTCAACAATACAGTCACCCCCTTTTTTAACAAATTCCACTGCAATACCATCCAAACCTGCTGCCTTGCCGGCTTTCATCTTCCGCAAAGCTTTTACTACCTCTTCTCTGTTTACCAAATCATTTTCCCTAACCCTCTCACTTTGCACACCACCTCGACCCAAACACCCTATATCTGCCACTCTGTCATCAGACACATTCAACAAACCTTCAAAATACTCATTCCATCTTCTCACATCACCACTACTTGTTATCACCTCCCCATTTACGCCCTTCACTGAAGTTCCCATTTGCTCCCTTGTCTTACGCACCCTATTTACCTCCTTCCAGAACATCTTTTTATTCTCCCTAAAATTTACTGATAGTCTCTCACCCCAACTTCTACGACACGCAGGGAATACGTGGGAAGTATTCTTTCTCTCCTATCCCCAGGGATAATATATATATATATATATATATATATATATATATATATATATATATATATATATATATATATATATATATATATATATGGGGTGGGTTGGGCCATTCCTTTCGTCTGTTTCCTTGCGCTGCCTCGCGGGCGCGGGAGACGGCGACAAAAAAAAAAAAAAAAAAAAAATATATATATATATATATATATATATATATATATATATATATATATATATATATATATATATATATATATATATATTTATATATATTATCCCTGGGGATAGGGGAGAAAGAATACTTCCCACGTATTCCCTGCGTGTCGTAGAAGGCGACTAAAAGGGGAGGGAGCGGGGGGCTGGAAATCCTCCCCTCTCACTTTTTTTTTTTTTTTTTAATTTTCCAAAAGAGGGAACAGAGAAGGGGCCCAGGTGAGGATATTCCCTCAAGGGCCCAGTCCTCTGTTCTCAACGCTACCTCGCTAATGGCGGAAATGGCGAATAGTATGAAAGAAAGAAAAAGAATATATATATATATTTTTTGTCACTGTCTCCCACGTTTGCGAGGTAGCGCAAGGAAACAGACGAAAGACATGGCCCAACCCACCCCCATACACAATGTATACACACACACACGTCCACACACGCAAATATACATACCTACACAGCTTTCCATGGTTTACCCCAGACGCTTCACATGCCCTTATTCAATCCACTGACAGCACGTCAACCCCGGTATACCACATCGATCCAATTCACTCTATTCCTTGCCCTCCTTTCACCCTCCTGCATGTTCAGGCCCCAATCACACAAAATCTTTTTCACTCCATCTTTCCACCTCCAATTTGGTCTCCCACTTCTCCTCGTTCCCTCCACCTCCAACACATATATCCTCTTGGTCAATCTTTCCTCACTCATTCTCTCCATGTGCCCAAACCATTTCAAAACACCCTCTTCTGCTCTCTCAACCATGCTCTTTTTATTTCCACACATCTCTCTTACCCTTACATTACTTACTCAATCAAACCACCTCACACCACACATTGTCCTCAAACATCTCATTTCCAGCACATCCATTCTCCTGCGCACAACTCCATCCATAGCCCACGCCTCGCAGCCATAGAACATTGTTGGAACCACTATTCCTTCAAACATACACATTTTTGCTTTCCCAGATAATGTTCTCGACTTCCAAACTTTCTTCAAGGCTCCCAGGATTTTCGCCCCCTCCCCCCACCCTATGATTCACTTCCGCTTCCATGGTTCCACCCACTGCCAGATCCACTCCCAGATTAGAATCTAAAACACTTAACTTCCTCCAGTTTTTCTCTATTCAAACTTACCTCCCAATTGACTTGACCCTCAACCCTACTGTACCTAAAAACCTTGCTCTTATTCACATTTACTCTTAACTCTCTTCTTTCACACACTTTACCAAACTCAGTCACCAGCTTCTGCAGTTTCTCACATGAATCAGCCACCAGCGCTGTATCATTAGCGAACAACAACTGACTCACTTCCCAAGTTCTCTCATCCACAACAGACTTCATACTTGCCCCTCTTTCCAAAACTCTTACATTCACCTCCCTAACAACCCCATACATAAACAAATTAAACAACCATGGAGACATCACACACCCCTGCCGCAAACCTACATTCACTGAGAACCAATCACTTTCCTCTCTTCCTACACGTACACATGCCTTACATCCTTGATAAAAACTTTTCACTGCTTCTAACAACTTGCCTCCCACACCATATATTCTTAATACCTTCCACAGAGCATCTCTATCAACTCTATCATATGCCTTCTCCAGATCCATAAATGCTACATACAAATCCATTTGCTTTTCTAAGTATTTCTCACATACATTCTTCAAAGCAGACACCTGATCCACACATCCTCTTCCACTTCTGAAACCACACTGCTCTTCCCCAATCTGATGCTCTGTACATGCCTTCACCCTCTCAATCAATACCCTCCCATATAATTTACCAGGAATACTCAACAAACTTATACCTCTGTAATTTGAGCACTCACTCTTATCCCCTTTGCCTTTGTACAATGGCACTATGCACGCATTCCGCCAATCCTCAGGCACCTCACCATGAGTCATACATACATTAAATAACCTTACCAACCAGTCAACAATACAGTCACCCCCTTTTTTAATAGATTCCACTGCAATACCATCCAAACCTGCTGCCTTGCTGGCTTTCATCTTCCGCAAAGCTTTTACTGCCTCTTCTCTGTTTACGAAATCATTTTCCCTAACCCTCTCACTTTGCACACCACCTCGACCAAAACAACCTATATATATATATATATATATATATCGCTCCTGGAGATAGGGAAGAAAGAATATTTCCTACATATTCCCTGGGTCATAGAAAGCAACTAAAAGGGATGGGAGCAGGGGGTGGAAATCCTCCCCTCTCATTTTTAGTTTTCCAAAAGAAGGAACAGAGGAGGGGGCCAAGTGTTGATATTCCCTCAAAGGGTTAGTCCTCTGTTCTTAATGCTGCTTCGCTAATGCGGGAAATGGTGAATAGTATGAAGCGGTGTTTAAATATTGGGTGAGTGGGGTTTAGGGGGGTTGAGACCGTCCATTGTGCTTTGGCTTTGCTAACTGGTTAGGGGTTACATTTAATTAGGTTTGGGTTTTTTTTTTTCTATTCAATGAATCCCACAATATCCTTGTGCATTTTGTAAAGTGATGATTACAAATGAAAATAATAATGAAGCATAAGAAAAGCCTACTTTTTGCCAATTTTGAAAAAAAAGCAATAGCACCCTTCACATCTACAAATAACATCTATATACACAAACATACATTAATGCCTTAATCATTTCTGTCAAGTTATTACTGCTAAATGCTGAGATGGAAATCATAATTGTCAGTGTTATTCCCCATCAGTTTATCATATATGATCAATGAAAACTTGTCCATGAAATTATACAGTCTATAAAATGTTTCAGAAAGGCACACACCTATAGTCTTAACCTTTACCAAAGTTAAAGAAACTGTCACTCATTTAATTTAGAAACATTTTGTACATGCTAACATTAATGGAAAAAATGCATGGATAACAAACCCTATTTTCAATAAGCAAGTATCTTGAATTAAAAATATTCTAAAATTCCAAAAACTAGTATACTGAAAGAAGCTTATTATTCTCTTCCCTCACCACTAGATACTGTACCATATTCTGTAACATGGAGTCTTTAGTCTAGTGAATAATGATATCAATCATCTTGAGTCATGAAACAATCTATTCAACACCTAATCAAATGAAAGGAAAGGCAAGATAGAACAGATGATCTGTAAAATTAGGCTTTTTAATGAAAAGTTGTTTATCAACTGAATATATGTAAGTATACTTCACTGAAATACAGTATAACTCAGACTTGCAAATTATTCATAATAAATGAAAAATAAGACACAGACAGGTTTTATCAGATGTCAGTCAAATCATCACATAAATGGCTTTGTGGTATTTACAATAAAGCCAGATTACTGTTCAATGTCAATGTTGTAAACAGTAATAGTAAAGTAAGACTAAAGACTGGTTAAATGTAACTATATAAGTCTAGGTAAATGGGTACTACACAGTTACAAATTTTGGTAAAGTACCAGTTTAAAGTTATCACAGATATAGCTTTGGAATGTGTGTGCTTTTGTTTTGCAATGGCTGGGCAGTATGTGGATAACAGAATAACAGTGTCAGAGCACGACCTGGAGCATTTTTCCTTTATCTCTTGGTAGTGAATACATTAATAACAGGGAGTGCAGTAAAGATCAAGGAAAATGTGTGATTCATGAATATAAAATTACCAGCAAGGGTTGTAAATACCAAGAAAACTTATAGAAACTTTATCTAACTTTCCCTAACAGCCAAAATTCACTTATTCTTAGCACTACTTCAAAAAATATGGACTGTCATGGTCTCGTGTTTGCATCAATTTTGTGATCTGTGCACATAGATGTGCAACCACTTTCTGTCATTGGTGTGTGTGGTACAGTGTGACCACAGTATTGAAAACTAGGATAATTATCAGCTGCAAGGGAAGCAAGGAAAGGTTTTCATAAGTTGTCTTGACTTTTGAAAAGTCTTTCACCTGTATTTATATAAAGATGACATCAGTTTAGCTCCATATCGAAATCAGCTCAAGAATATGTTAGGTGCTTCATATAGTTTGCTGTGATCATAAAAATAAATGCATAACAAATTTAGAGCATTACTTTTCATTGAAAGATATTAACTAAGGATGACAGTAGAATGTGTATCGAGGAAAACATGGAGTTAATCAAAGTATAAGCAGATAATACACTTGATTTTCAAAGACCTAGCCTAAGTACACCAGTCATGCTCATTTAAATGCATTATAAATTTATAAGTGATTGCCAACAAACAAAAAACAACACAATCCTCAGCAGGAAACAAATATTATGCTGGTATATATCTATCATTGTTTTGGTTTCTATGCTCTGTTAATATTTTTCAAGTGTATTACCTACTTCTACATTAACTAACCTCATCTTTTCCTTGATATGCTAAACCCTTATCACCTTATTTATAACTGTCCTATAACATATTGCTCCACAGATACTGTGATGAAAACAGATCATATAAGACACACAAGATATAAGTAGCCATTTCCAAAAGCTAGTTAGATATGAAGCTAAGCTAATGATTTCCTAACTAATTGATATCCAAACTCAATATAAATATGTAGCTTCCTAGTGAATTACAAAAAAAGAAATAAAGCTCCAATTCATACCCTGCCACTCTTGTCATCCAAACCACACACAACTGTACATCAAAATCACTAAATTTCTATGGTGCAACGAAACCAATTTTTTCTGTAATTGTATTCTTTTTAAAGTGAGGATCCTGTGAGTAGGTACAAAGTAAATTAGATAACCATACCACAGAATAATGAATGAAAATAAAGCAGCACAATAAACTGGGCACTGACTGTTATGTGTCATAGCTCATATCATCAGCTAAGTTTACAAAATATCATGCACACGGAACTGAACAGTACAAGAAGTTACACATATACTCTGGTTAACGTTCAGCCAGGCAGGAACTAATGTCATTCATTTTCCCCCGTCCTTTACTGGAGAAGCATGATAAGTAAACAATAACACCCACTCCCCGTATTCTTTCATCTCACCTGTGAGGAAAGCGATGTCGTCCACATCATGGTCGCTCATGGTAGGGTCCCGAGAGAATGTTGCCCCCCTTGGCCCGGGCCCACCTAAACGTAGCTGCACGCTAATTTTGTGTCTCTAGAATCCCTATGGAAACTAGAGGCGCGAAGCCGGAGTATAGGCTAGGAAATATCGTTCAACACTACAAAGGAGACATACTGTGGGTTGAGGGAATGCCCACCCGAACCACCCGAAGAAGGACCTAGCAGACGACACTCTTTTGACAGTTCTCAGCCAGACGTAAACAAAACACTAGCGCCATCTTCACGACGCTCCCGCAACTGACGTAACCGCTCAATATCAAACTAAGTATTCATTTAATATATATATTTGAGTTAATTTTCCATCAGATTTAATATAATTATTGTACGAATATGATCAAAGTGTTGCACTGAAAACTGCTGAGGATGACTAATGGCATAGAAAACTCATATGCACACAGCACACAGTACTTATAACCTACGACATTGATGTGTAAAAATGCATGTGTCACATACATATGAGAGTGTATGTAGTCGTAAAATTATCTTTAACACCTCAGCTAAGTGTCAAGGATTTTTCGGTTGGTAGATGCAGCTTGGAGTTAAAGGCCTTAAGCTGATAAACCTAAAACTTTAAATACCATCAAATGAAAGTGCAATTGAATTATACACAATCAAAATGATCTCAAAACTACTAAAACGATTTGGAAAATGAAGCACAATTGATAGAACCCTTTATCTATCAATTTCACATGATTTAATCGAGCTAACTCTTTCCATTTTCACAAATATAAAACACCATTTTCTTTTAAAATATTACTACAAAATTCTTTCACAAATTTGAAATGATTCAGCTGTTTGACTCACAATTATCATATATTTCAGTTATCTCTTTTACAAATTTCAAACACTTTACCTTACCATATTCACATATTGTGTGGGAAGCTGCTTATTCATGTTAATGTAATTACCTTTTTTTTTGTACGGTAAGGAAGTTTTACAGTCGTGTGGCCTTATGTTTTGAAAATGTGCTATTATACTTTTAAACTTCTTTATAGTCCACATTCATTATTTCATCATTCAATTTATTCTAATTATCTTTTCTTATACTACTTTTACGCCGTAAAACTTATTTGAATCTTTTCTTACAAGTTTCTTGCTTAATTTCAAATATTGTTATGGCCTCTGGTTTGTTCTATATTTTCATCTTTCGAACTGTTCACTGATGACGTCATTGAAATACCTTGAAAAAAAAAAAGATTATGATCAAGTCACCCCTTTATTCTCGAAGCTCTCTTCCATGGAGGACTAATTTACGACCTTTAGTAATCTCACTGTAATCAAACTTCCTTTATTCTAATATCATGTTTGGTGCCGTCCTATAGACCTTCTCTAGTTATTTGTGCTACTCTGTTTACGGTGATCAGACGAGTGGCGGATTCTTATCCTGGCCTACTATAGCATGTGCATGGTATGCTGAATATTTTTCTTCGTGATTTTCTGAATATAGTCTGTTTCTTTGACTATTCCAACCTAGGTATCATGCTGACCTGAATCAGTATGATAATCATATCAAGTTCTTTCGCTCCGTCCTATCCTCATTTATTCGGACTGAATTTCATAGGTATGAGACTAACTTTGGAGCTTATCTAAGATTTCCTGTAAGCCAGTGATTTTGTTTTCATCCGTAAACATATCCCAGTAGACATCTGATTCTTCTGGAAAATAATTTGCATAGAGCAATGCTCCCAGAATAGTCCTGCAGCACACCACAGTTGCCCTTAAACCGATGATATGCGTCCTTTGTTCCCTTCCACCACTGTATATTTTCTAATTCATCAGAGCCGTCTACATATTTTTCCCGATGATTCAGCTTCCTCACTAACCTTTTATGTTGCACAACGTCTAATATATTATGGCAACTCAGATGCACACAATGGAACTCTCATTGAACACCCTGAATCCGTGTTGTTTCTTGCTTAAATAGTTTCTCCGTAGCAAATAGTCATCCACGTGCTTTTTTAATGTCTTTTCTTCGCTTCCTCTCTTTTGGCACTTCCTCCGGCGACATCTTGAACAACGTTGCACTTGGTGTACCAAATGAATCTGCACACTTCGTTAGCGTATATGGTTGAATTTTACCTTGAACATGAGCCTCATATGACTGGCTGGAGTGTCGCCTTATCTTCACGGTACATCCCAAAGCTTTTTGTTTTTTGGCATCTTGTATTGAACAAAATAACTCCCTTTTGTAATACTAGGGTTGTTTATTGGTCAAAATAGTTCCAATTAAACACTTAATATCCAACATTAATTGCTTTTCTCTGGGAAAGCTCCCTTATACTCTTGTTTTATATACAGAACCTTGTTGGGCCATAAAGAAAACCATTTTTTCCTACAAAATTGGGACACTTTTCTCAATCTTCCCTCTGTATTTTGAAGGTAAATGCTCCTGTTCCTTTAACGTAAACTTTACAGAACTTTTCACAACAGTGACTTGTATCATATCTACTGAGCTTCATTTCCTAATTTAGTTTCCCATGATAGTGTACAGTTCTATGTAATTTCTATTATCTGTAAATCCTCAGTTACCACAAGCATTACATTATCACTTTCTTAGTAATGTATCAAAATCAACGAAAGCGTTCTTGGCACCTTGGTTAGTTTATCGACCAGCAGTGAGAATGTTCGTGATAAGTAGATTTGCGTATGGACCACCAATGAGAATGTTCTCGGCAACCAGGTTTATGTATCGACTAGCAATAATAATGTTCTTGAAATTTCCAACAGCGCTGCTGCTACTTTACCAAGATCAGGATGATTGTCAGTAAATTATTCTAATATTCGTACAATTTTTGATACTATTTGTGCTGACTTGAAATGAACATACAGGTAGATTGACAAGTACCTCTTTCTAAGTTGGTTTGTTCTGAGCTTGCACAAGCGAGAAGTTTGTGCAATGATTCGTATAGTGAATGAGTTAGGTCTAATGTTTTTCCCTATTTTGTGTGTCACAATATGTTGCGTCGTCATAATGTTAGGTTCAATGGCAAAGCAAATAATTTTTTTTACCTCTTTCATCAAAATCTACGTTAGAGTTACCTTTGCGTCCCTTAACGCAAGAGAACCCATTGTTCAGAGCTTCAAGCAGGAACTCAAGCACTAAATAACAACCAAGTTTTTCTTTACAAATCTACTATATGACTCGATTTCAAGCGAACTAAATAGTTTCAAGGCTACATCCGGTTATTCAATTGTAATTTATGAAACAAAGGATGTCATTACCTTCATGTTCTTCATTATTGAGTGAACTGTAGTTCATCGAACGCCGATTGCCGTTGGCTCCGTTCGACAAGTGCGCTGACTCGGTCATCTTGAGGAATCTTGTACGTGGAGTAGAATTTCTACAATAGAATCTTCAAATCTCTTATGACTATCAAATCGTCCGGTATTATATTATATCTCAGGCTAACCAGTCATAAGCCTAACTTGGAGGGCTTTAGAATCACTGGTCAAATTTCATACATTAGGCCCTCAAATCTGAAACACAAAGCTCAATGAGCAAGACTTATCAATCCACTTATCTAGCTTCAAAGTCTGAAATGGAAAAGTTTATCCGTGATTTCGTTAATGACGAAAGTATTAAGAATGAACTCTGTTGATTTCATGTACACACGTATAAACAGACACTATTACAATACACATTATACACATTTACTTATTCATGATTACCTAAGAACCAATATCTATGTGTCGTGTTGTTAACCACGACCTTTCTATAGACTCTGGCAGACCAGGGAGCGCTGCTTTTGGCAGCAGGAATATGAAAACTCCTTTCTTGTGAGTTCAAGAACACTCATTACTGGTCGATACAGCATCCCAAAAGTTGACTTTTTACCCATGGTGTAATCTCGTGCACTCTCTCTCTCTCTCTCTCTCTCTCTCTCTCTCTCTCTCTCTCTCTCTCTCTCTCTCTCTCTCTCTCTCTCTCTCTCTCTATATATATATATATATATATATATATATATATATATATATTCATTTATATAATTATTCATTTATATAATTATTCATTTATATCATACTTGATAACCGTTTCTCGCGTCGGCGAGATAGCGCCAGGAAACAGAGGAAGAAAGACCCATCCACTCGTATACAAACATACATACACGCCCATACGCGTAAATATTGATACATATAAATAACATATACATACACAGCCATATACATATGTAAATATGTACATATTCATACTCGCTTGTCTTCATCCATTTTCGGCGCCACCCCGCCCCACAGGAAACAGCATCGCTACTCCCTGCGTCAGCGAGGTAGCGCCAGGAAAACAGACAAAATAGGCCACAACCTCCCATCCACACATCCAGGCTCCACAGACCTTTCCAATGTTTACTCCAGACGTTTCACATGCCCTGGTTCAGTCCACTGACAGCAGGTCGACCCCGGTATATCACATCGTTCCAATTCACTCTATTCCTTGCACGCCTCCCTCCCTCCTGCATGTTTAGGCCCCGATCGCTCAGAATCATTTTCGCTCCATCCTTCCACCTCCAATTTGGTCTCCCGCCTCTCCTTGTTTCCTTCACCTCTGACATATATATTCTCTTTGTCAATCTTTCCTCACTCGTTCTCTCCATATGTCCAAACCATTTCAGCACACCCTCTTCTGTCACCTCAACCACACTGTTTTCATTCCCACACATCTCTCTTACCCTTTCATTACTTACTCGATCAAACCACCATACACCACATATTGTCCTCAAACTTTTGATTTCCAACACATCCACCCTCCTCCGCACATCTCTATCTATAGCCCACGCCTCGCAACCATACAACATCGTTGGAACTACCATTCCTTCAAACATACCCATTTTCGCTCTCCGAGATAACGTTCTCTCCTTCCACACATTCTTCATCACTCTCAGAACCATCACCCCCTACCCCAACCTATAACTCACTTCCACTTCCATGGTTCTATTCACTGCTTAATCCACTCCCAGATATCTAAAACATTTCATTTCCTCCAATTTTTCTCCATTCAAACTCACATCCCAACTAACTTGTCCCTCAACCCTTCTGAACCTAATAACCTTGCTCCACAATGCTTTCACCGCCTCTTCTCTCTTCACCAAACCACTCTCCCTGACTCTCACTTTGCACACCACCACGACCAAAACATCCTACATCTGCCACTCTATCATCAGACACCTTCAACAAACCTTCAAAATTCTCGCTCCTCCTCACTTCATCCCTACCTGTTATCACTCCCCCCCCCCCCCCCTTGCTCCTTTACCGACAACATATCAAACTTTCACATAAAACACTGTGGCCCATCTGCAATTCAAGCACTTACAGATATCTCCAACCACTCTTGGCTATACATGAAAATCCCTGACATCGAGAAATTTGCTGATATACCACGTCTTAAATCACTACAAACCACCCAACTCCACCTTTTACTAGCGTATATCACATATATTCTCAGTATCCACACTCAGTGAAAAAAAAGATCAACAGAATTGATTAAAACATTCTGCTCTCACCCATACAGAATAGCTTTAGACCCAAGCACAACATACTTCACACAATATATCCTAGATGGCCTCAACCAACCATAGCCCCTCCCCCTCCTGCACAGTATTAGTGGCACTAGACATAAACAAAGCATTCTGCACTATCCCTACGATACATCCTCGCATAAATGATAATTAAACGCTACCCTTCACTACAATGACTAATAGTGATTGATCACTCTCCTAGCCAGTCATCAGGCAAGTCATTCACGGTGGCTTCACATCTCTACAGTGCAGTTCCCCAAGGGGCGATTATTTCTCCATTGTCAATCTTTTCTTACAAGACTTCCCACCACCTCTTGCAAACCTAACCATGAAGGTCCTTTGCTATGCAGACGACCTCACAGTCACATCACAACACCCTGACACCAAGTAGCAACACCCTGTGGGAGCCGTACTTGAAACCTTCTTTGATGCTTTCTAATGCCAAGTCACCGGCTGTTTTAAGTGTAAGATATAAGACTGTAATAGATTCTTGTTTCTAACCTCCGGTACGCCGTAGGTTCTGGCCTTTCTTATTAAACAGTTGAAAGTTTTACCTTCTGTTTAACACGAAGCCCTCGTTTTACTCAATGACAGGATCTCGTCTCTGACCTGGGCAGACGACAGGTTTTAGGATCTTGCATCACTAGAGTACACAAAAACTGAATTTACCAGGAAAAGGGCTGTTGATGTGTGCAGATGTTCAGTCATGTAGCATATAGCCCATCTGGACCACTTAGCTGTGTTGCTGACAGGCAAGACGGTGTTCTCTTTCCTCGATTTAGGACGATGATCAGCTTCCTCCATGTGTTCTTCAATATACATATATAATATATACAATATCAGACTCATGGAAAATCTAGTTCATGAAATTGATGTAAAATAATGCACAAAAGAATAAGAAAAAAATATTTATGAAATGTGGCACCAACACATTTAGGGACACTTGTGGCACACGTGTCCGTTATGTGGGGTAAGAGTGTGCTTCCCAAGTAGACCGGTATGGCCGAGAAATGACTGGACACAAACTACCGTAAGACATGCTACAGTTGAACCTTTTGCGTCTTTGAAAGTTTAGCACCTCCTATGTAGGCTTTAGCTGGGGAGGCAATTTAGTTTAGTTTGATAATAATTTCTGCGGAATAGCCATAGATAAATGCGTCCGAGTCATTTCGAGATTTGGTTACAAAATGACGTTGTGGGCCATCAATGTCCCTACCCATCTATTTGCCAAAAGCCATGAGAATCATGGACCGTTTCTCTCTTCACATGTGAGTGACGTGTGTAAACGGTTTCATCATGACTAATGACCAGCCGATTACCAATGAAGCCAATACACACATACACACTCACACACACACATTATATATATACATATATATATATATATATATATATATATATATATATATATATATATATATATATATATATATATATATATATATATATATATATTAGGTACAGTAGGGTTGAGGGTCAAGTCAATTGGGAGGTGAGTTTGAATGGAGAAAAACTGGAGGAAGTGAAGTGTTTTAGATATCTGGGAGTGGATCTGGCAGCGGATGGAACCATGGAAGCGGAAGTGGATCATAGGGTGGGGGAGGGGGCGAAAATTCTGGAAGCCTTGAAGAATGTGTGGAAGTCGAGAACTTTATCTCGGAAAGCAAAAATGAGTATGTTTGAAGGAATAGTGGTTCCAACAATGTTGTATGGTTGCGAGGCCTGGGCTATGGATAGAGTTGTGCGCAGGAGGATGGATGTGCTGGAAATGAGATGTTTGAGGACAATGTGTGGTGTGAGGTGGTTTGATCGAGTGAGTAACGTAAGGGTAAGAGAGATGTGTGGAAATAAAAAGAGCGTGGTTGAGAGAGCAGAAAAGGGTGTTTTGAAATGGTTTGGGCACATGGAGAGAATGAGTGAGGAAAGATTGACCAAGAGGATATATGTGTCGGAGGTGGAGGGAACGAGGAGAAGAGGGAGACCAAATTGGAGGTGGAAAGATAGAGTGAAAAAAGATTTTGTGTGATCGGGGCCTGAACATGCAGGAGGGTGAAAGGAGGGCAAGGAATAGAGTGAATTGGAGCGATGTGGTATACCGGGGTTGACGTGCTGTCAGTGGATTGAATCGGGGCATGTGAAGCGTCTGGGGTAAACCATGGAAAGCTGTGTAGGTATGTATATTTTGCGTGTGTGGACGTATGTATATACATGTGTATGGGGGTGGGTTGGGCCATTTCTTTCGTCTGTTTCCTTGCGCTACCTCGCAAACGCGGGAGACAGCGACAAAGCAAAAAAAAAAAATATATATATATATATATATATATATATATATATATGAAAGATGAAAGCCGGCAAGGCAGCAGGTTTGGATGGTATTGCAGTGGAATCTATAAAAAAAGGGGATGACTGTATTATTGACTGGTTGGTAAGGTTATTTAATGTATGTATGACTCATGGTGAGGTGCCTGAGGATTGGCGGAATGCGTGCATAGTGCCATTGTACAAAGGCAAAGGGGATAAGAGTGAGTGCTCAAATTACAGAGGTATAAGTTTGTTGAGTATTCCTGGTAAGTTATATGGGAGGGTATTGATTGAGAGGGTGAAGGCATGTACAGAGCATCAGATTGGGGAACAGCAGTGTGGTTTCAAAAGTGGTAGAGGATGTGTTGATCAGGTGTTTCCTTTGAAGAATGTATGTGAGAAATACTTAGGAAAGCAAATGGATTTGTATGTAGCATTTATGGATCTGGGGAAGGCATATGATAGAGTTGATAGAGATGCTCTGTGGAAGGTATTAAGAATATATGGTGTGGGAGGAAAGTTGTTATAAGCAGTGAAAAGTTTTTATCGAGGATGTAAGGCACGTGTACGTGTAGGAAGAGAGGAAAGTGATTGGTTCTCAGTGAATGTAGGTTTGCGGCAGGGGTGTGTGATGTCTCCATGGTTGTTTAATTTGTTTATGGATGGGGTTGTTAGGGAGGTGAATGCAAGAGTTTTGGAAAGAGGGGCAAGTATGAAGTCTGTTGTGGATGAAAGAGCTTGGGAAGTGAGTCAGTTGTTGTTCGCTGATGGTACAGCGCTGGTGGCTGATTCATGCGAGAAACTGCACAAGCTGGTGACTGAGTTTGTTAAAGTGTGTGAAAGAAGAAAGTTAAGAGTAAATGTGAATAAGAGCAAGGTAATTAGGTACAGTAGGGTTGAGGGTCAAGTCAATTGGGAGGCAAGTTTGAATGGAGAAAAACTGGAGGAAGTAAAGTGTTTTAGATATCTGGAAGTGGATCTGGCAGCGGATGGAACCATGGAAGCGGAAGTGGATCATAGGGTGGGGGTGGGGGCGAAAATTCAGGGAGCCTTGAAGAATGTGTGGAAGTCGAGAACATTATCTCGGAAAGCAAAAACGGGTATGTTTGAAGGAATAGTGGTTCCAACAATGTTGTATGGTTGCGAGGCGTGGGCTATGGATAGAGTTGTGCGCAGGAGAATGGATGTGCTGGAAATGAGATATTTGAGGACAATGTGTGGTGTGAGGTGGTTTGATCGAGTAAGTAACGTAAGGGTAAGAGAGATGTGTGGAAATAAAAAGAGCGTGGTTAGGAGAGCAGAAGAGGGTGTTTTGAAATGGTTTGGGCACATGGAGAGAATGAGTGAGGAAAGATTGACCAAGAGGATATATGTGTCGGAGGTGGAGGGAACGAGGAGAAGTGGGAGACCAAATTGGAGGTGGAAAGATGGAGTGAAAAAGATTTTGTGTGATCGGGGCCTGAACATGCAGGAGGGTGAAAGGAGGGCAAGGAATAGAGTGAATTGGATCGATGTGGTATACCGGGGTTGACGTGCTGTCAGTGGATTGAATCAGGGCATGTGAAGCGTCTGGGGTAAACCATAGAAAGCTGTGTAGGTATGTATATTTGCGTGTGTGGACGTATGAATGTACATGTGTATGGGGGTGGGTTGGGCCATTTCTTTCGTCTGTTTCCTTGCGCTACCTCGCAAACGCGTATATATATATATATATATTCTATCACATACTCCCACAACTCCTGTTTCAGGAGTATTGCTACTCCTTCCCTTGCTCTTGTCTTCTCACTAACCCCTGACTTCACTCCCCAGACATTTCCAAACCACTCTTCCCCTTTACCCTTGAGCTTCGTTTCACTCAGAGCCAAAAACATCCAGGTTCCTTTCCTCAAACATACTACCTATCTCTCCTTTTTTCACATCTTGGTTACATCCACACACATTTAGGCACCCCACTCTGAGCCTTCGAGGAGGATGATCACTCCCCGCGTGACTCCTTCTTCTGTTTCCCATTTTAGAAAGTTAATACAAGGAGGGGAGGATTTCCGGCCCCCCGCTCCCGTCCCCTCTAGTCGCTTTCTACGACACGCGAGGAATACGTGGGAAGTATTCTTTCACCCCTATCCCCAGGGATAATATACATATATATATACATATACACACACACACACATACACACACATACGCACATACACACACACACACACACACATACATATATATACATATGAAAAATGTAAGAAACAATTTAGAAAACAAACTTTTAGCTTGAAATGAATGAAAAAAATGAATGTCACATAATGGTTCAACCTCTGGCTATGGAAAAGGAAATGTACAATTTATTCACACAAACGTCAATAGCAGTTCTCATCAATTTCACCACTGTATCAATAAGCTTCAATGTCTAAGCTACATTTTCTACATTACACTATATTCTCATAAACATCCAAGCAACCAACTATTCTAGTTGATTCCTTTTCTTGTTCAACCCAGAGAGTGATTACCTGCATAAAACAACTATGGTAGCTTCCAGTCTATTCCACCTAAGTTAACAAAGTCTCTGGCAAAGCCACCACCAAAGCCTGGGAAGCTGTCAAACTCGGCAAAAATGTCATCAAAGTTGAAGTGGAAGGCATGGTTAAAGGGCTTTTCTCCTCCCCCAGTTTGCTTGTGTGTGTAGCCAGCATGACCCACCATGTCATATTCTTTTCTTTTATCATCATCAGAGAGCACTTCATATGCCTCTGCAATTTCTCTAAATTGGGAAGTATTCTTACTCCCCTATCCCCAGGGATATATATATATATATATATATATATATATATATATATATATATATATATATATATATATATATACATATATATATATATATATATATGAGTCATACATACATTGAATAACCTTACCAATTGAGTGAGAGATGTATAAAAGAAAGAGACAGGAGGTCAAGAGAAAGGTGCAAGAGGTGAAAAAATGGGCATATGAGAGTTGGGGTAAGAGAGTATCATTAAATTTTAGGGAGAATAAAAAGATGTTCTGGAAGGAGGTAAATAAAGTGCGTAAGAGGTGGTGTGCAAAGTGTGAGGGTTAGGGAAAATGATTTGGTAAACAGAGAAGAGGTAGTGAAAGCTTTGCGGAAGATGAAAGCCGGCAAGGCAGCAGGTTTGGATGGTATTGCAGTGGAATTTATTAAAGAAGGGGGTGACTGTATTGTTGACTGGTTGGTAAGGTTATTTAATGTATGTAATATATATATATATATATATATATATATATATATATATATATATATATATATATATATATATTATTTTTTTTTTTTCCGCTGTCTCCCGCGTTTGCGAGGTAGCGCAAGGAAACAGACGAAAGAAATGGCCCAACCCACCCCCATACACATGTATATACATACGTCCACACACGCAAATATACATACCTACACAGCTTTCCATGGTTTACCGACGCTTCACATGCCTTGATTCAATCCACTGACAGCACGTCAACCCCGGTATACCACATCGCTCCAATTCACTCTATTCCTTGCCCTCCTTTCACCCTCCTGCATGTTCAGGCCCCGATCACACAAAATCTTTTTCACTCCATCTTTCCACCTCCAATTTGGTCTCCCTCTTCTCCTCGTTCCCTCCACCTCCGACACATATATTCTCTTGGTCAATCTTTCCTCACTCATTCTCTCCATGTGCCCGAACCATTTCAAAACACCCTCCTCTGCTCTCTCAACCACGCTCTTTTTATTTCCACACATCTCTCTTACCCTTACGTTACTTACTCGATCAAACCACCTCACACCACACATTGTCCTCAAACATCTCATTTCCAGCACATCCATCCTCCTGCGCACAACTCTATCCATAGCCCACGCCTCGCAACCATACAACATTGTTGGAACCACTATTCCTTCAAACATACCCATTTTTGCTTTCCGAGATAATGTTCTCGACTTCCACACATTCTTCAAGGCTCCCAGAATTTTCGCCCCCTCCCCCACCCTATGATCCACTTCCGCTTCCATGGTTCCATCCGCTGCCAGATCCACTCCCAGATATCTAAAACACTTCACTTCCTCCAGTTTTTCTCCATTCAAACTCACCTCCCAATTGACTTGACCCTCAACCCTACTGTACCTAATAACCTTGCTCTTATTCACATTTACTCTTAACTTTCTTCTTTCACACACTTTACCAAACTCAGTCACCAGCTTCTGCAGTTTCTCACATGAATCAGCCACCAGCGCTGTATCATCAGCGAACAACAACTGACTCTCTTCCCAAGCTCTCTCATCCCCAACAGACTTCATACTTGCCCCTCTTTCCAAAGCTCTTGCATTCACCTCCCTAACAACCCCATCCATAAACAAATTAAACAACCATGGAGACATCACACACCCCTGCCACAAACCTACATTCACTGAGAACCAATCACCTTCCTCTCTTCCTACACGTACACATGCCTTACATCCTCGATAAAAACTTTTCACTGCTTCTAACAACTTGCCTCCCACACCATATATTCTTAATACCTTCCACAGAGCATCTCTATCAACTCTATCATATGCCTTCTCCAGATCCATAAATGCTACATACAAATCCATTTGCTTTTCTAAGTATTTCTCACATACATTCTTCAAAGCAAACACCTGATCCACACATCCTCTACCACTTCTGAAACCACACTGCTCTTCCCCAATCTGATGCTCTGTACATGCCTTCACCCTCTCAATCAATATCCTCCCATATAATTTACCAGGAATACTCAACAAACTTATACCTCTGTAATTTGAGCACTCACTCTTATCCCCTTTGCCTTTGTACAATGGCACTATGCACGCATTCCGCCAATCCTTAGGCACCTCACCATGAGTCATACATACATTAAATAACCTTACCAACCAGTCAACAATACAGTCACCCCCTTTTTTAATAAATTCCACTGCAGTACCATCCAAACCTGCTGCCTTGCCGGCTTTCATCTTCCGCAAAGCTTTTACTACCTCTTCTCTGTTTACCAAATCATTTTCATTAACCCTCTCACTTTGCACACCACCTCGACCAAAACACCCTATATCTGCCACTCTATCATCAAACACATTATTGTTATTATTTTGCTTTGTGGCTGTCTCCCGCGTTTGCGAGGTAGCGCAAGGAAACAGACGAAAGAAATGGCACAACCCACCCCCATACACAATGTACACACACACACGCCCACACACGCAAATATACATACCTATACATCTCAATGTACACATATATATACACACACAGACACATACATATATATACCCATGCACACAATTCACACTGCCTGCCCCTATTTATTCCCATCGCCACCTCGCCACACATGGAATACCATCCCCCTCCCCCCTCATGTGTGCGAGGTAGCACTAGGAAAAGACAACAAAGGCCCCGACACATATATCCTCTTGGTCAATCTTTCCTCACTCATTCTCTCCATGTGCCCAAACCACTTCAAAACACCCTCTTCTGCTCTCTCAACCACGCTCTTTTTATTTCCACACATCTCTCTTACCCTTACGTTACTCACTCGATCAAACCACCTCACACCACACATTGTCCTCAAACATCTCATTTCCAGCACATCCATCCTCCTGCGCACAACTCTATCCATAGCCCACGCCTCGCAACCATACAACATTGCTGGAACCACTATTCCTTCAAACATACCCATTTTTGCTTTCCGAGATAATGTTCTCGACTTCCACACATTCTTCAAGGCCCCCAGAATTTTCGCCCCCTCCCCCACCCTATGATCCACTTCCGCTTCCATGGTTCCATCCGCTGCCAGATCCACTCCCAGATATCTAAAACACTTCACTTCCTCCAGTTTTTCTCCATTCAAACTCACCTCCCAATTGACTTGACCCTCAACCCTACTGTACCTAATAACCTTGCTCTTATTCACATTTACTCTTAACTTTCTTCTTCCACACACTTTACCAAACTCAGTCACCAGCTTCTGCAGTTTCTCACATGAATCAGCCACCAGCGATGTATCATCAGCGAACAACAACTGACTCACTTCCCAAGCTCTCTCATCCCCAACAGACTTCATACTTGCCCCTCTTTCCAAAACTCTTGCATTTACCTCCCTAACAACCCCATCCATAAACAAATTAAACAACCATGGAGACATCACACACCCCTGCCGCAAACCTACATTCACTGAGAACCAATCACTTTCCTCTCTTCCTACACGTACACATGCCTTACATCCTCGATAAAAACTTTTCACTGCTTCTAACAACTTGCCTCCCACACCATATATTCTTAATACCTTCCACAGAGCATCTCTATCAACTCTATCATATGCCTTCTCCAGATCCATAAATGCTACATACAAATCCATTTGCTTTTCTAAGTATTTCTCACATACATTCTTCAAAGCAAACACCTGATCCACACATCCTCTACCACTTCTGAAACCACACTGCTCTTCCCCAATCTGATGCTCTGTACATGCCTTCACCCTCTCAATCAATACCCTCCCATATAATTTACCAGGAATACTCAACAAACTTATACCTCTGTAATTTGAGCACTCACTCTTATCCCCTTTGCCTTTGTACAATGGCACTATGCACGCATTCCGCCAATCCTCAGGCACCTCACCATGAGTCATACATACATTAAATAACCTTACCAACCAGTCAACAATACAGTCACCCCCTTTTTTAATAAATTCCACTGCAATACCATCCAAACCTGCTGCCTTGCCGGCTTTCATCTTCCGCAAAGCTTTCACTACCTCTTCTCTGTTTACCAAATCATTTTCCCTAACCCTCTCACTTTGCACACCACCTCGACCAAAACACCCTATATCCGCCACTCTATCATCAAACACATTCAACAAACCTTCAAAATACTCACTCCATCTCCTTCTCACATCACCACTACTTGTTATCACCTCCCCATTTGCGCCCTTCACTGAAGTTCCCATTTGCTCCCTTGTCTTACGCACTTTATTTACCTCCTTCCAGAACATCTTTTTATTCTCCCTAAAATTTAATGATACTCTCTCACCCCAACTCTCATTTGCCCTTTTTTTTCACCTCTTGCACCTTTCTCTTGACCTCCTGTCTCTTTCTTTTATACATCTCCCACTCAATTGCATTTTTTCCCTGCAAAAATCGTCCAAATGCCTCTCTCTTCTCTTTCACTAATACTCTTACTTCTTCATCCAACCACTCACTACCCTTTCTAATCAACCCACCTCCCACTCTTCTCATGCCACAAGCATCTTTTGCGCAATCCATCACTGATTCCCTAAATACATCCCATATATATATATATATATATATATATATATATATATATATATATATATATATATATATATATATTTCATACCACTCGCCATATATATTGGAAAGGATCACAATTTTGCGCGTGATCAAGGCATTCCTATGAGTCACGTGTTTCATTTTCCCCGTGGACTCATAGAAGTGGTAGAGGATGTGTGGATCAGGTGTTTGCTTTGAAGAATGTATGTGAGAAATACTTAGAAAAGCAAATGGATTTGTATGTAGCATTTATGGATCTGGAGAAGGCATATGATAGAGTTGATAGAGATGCTCTGTGGAAGGTATTAAGAATATATGGTGTGGGAGGCAAGTTGTGAGAAGCAGTGAAAAGTTTTTATCGAGGATGTAAGGCATGTGTACGTGTAGGAAGAGAGGAAAGTGATTGGTTCTCAGTGAATGTAGGATTGCGGCAGGGGTGTGTGATGTCTCCATGGTTGTTTAATTTGTTTATGGATGGGGTTGTTAGGGAGGTGAATGCAAGAGTTTTGGAAAGAGGGGCAAGTATGAAGTCTGTTGGGGATGAGAGAGCTTGGGAAGTGAGTCAGTTGTTGTTCGCTGATGATACAGCGCTGGTGGGTGATTCATGTGAGAAACTGCAGAAGCTGGTGACTGAGTTTGGTAAAGTGTGTGAAAGAAGAAAGTTAAGAGTAAATGTGAATAAGAGCAAGGTTATTAGGTACAGTAGGGTTGAGGGTCAAGTCAATTTGGAGGTAAGTTTGAATGGAGAAAAACTGGAGAAAGTAAAGTGTTTTAGATATCTGGGAGTGGATCTGGCAGCGGATGGAACCATGGAAGCGGAAGTGGATCATCGGGTGGGGGAGGAGGCGAAAATCCTGGGAGCCTTGAAGAATGTGTGGAAGTCGAGAAAATTATCTCGGAAAGCAAAAATGGGTATGTTTGAAGGAATAGTGGTTCCAACAATGTTGTATGGTTGCGAGGCGTTAGCTATGTACCCGGTAGAGTTGTGCGCAGGAGGATGGATGTGCTGGAAATGAGATGTTTGAGGACAATGTGTGGTGTGAGGTGGTTTGATCGAGTAAGTAACGTAAGGGTAAGATTAATGTGTGGAAATAAAAAGAGCGTAGTTGAGAGAGCAGAAGAGGGTGTTTTGAAATGGTTTGGGCACATGGAAAGAATGAGTGCGGAAAGATTGACCAAGAGGATATATGTGTCGGGGGTGGAGGGAACAAGGAGAAGTGGGAGACCAAATTGGAGGTGGAAAGATGGAGTGAAAAAGATTTTGTGTGATCGGGGCCTGAACATGCAGGAGGGTGAAAGGAGGGCAAGGAATAGAGTGAATTGGATCGATGTGGTATACCGGGGTTGACGTGCTGTCAGTGGATTGAATCAGGGCATGTGAAGCGTCTAGGGTGAACCATGGAAAGCTGTGTAGGTATGTATATTTGCGTGTGTGGACGTATGTATATACATGTGTATGGGGGTGGGTTGGGCCATTTCTTTCGTCTGTTTCCTTGCGCTACCTCGCAAACGCGGGAGACAGCGACAAAGGAAAGAAAAAAAAAACGTGTATTACATTTAACTGAGCTTGTTTTCAGAAAAGGCTGGCATATTTTGAAACATTATTTCAGTGAGACCCCTACAAAAAAAAAGTATTCATTTCCAGACTTCAAAGAAAAAAGATCTTGCTCTAAGATAAGGTACTAGACTTGTACGAAAGGTACTAGACTGGTACGAAACATACTCGTCTTTGACAACGCTGAGCTTGCGAGATGAACCTGAAAATGTGTTCGAATCCTGTACTAGGTAAAGTTTCAGTGAAGTTACTGGAATTTTGGGTAGATAGTTTCAGTGACGTTAATGAAATTTTGGGCAGAATCGATATACTAAGTACATCCTGAATCTCATGAAAAGGAAAATTCACTCTGACTTTCATTAAGTATACCAACTTGTAACGAGAGAAATAACGTGAGTTACGTGGAAAGTGTTCGGAGGCGGCGGTGTCTATAGCGATAGTACAGTATTAAGACGGTACATCATCCGTAGGCTTACAGGACTAAAGGTGTTAACTATTACATTAAACAACCCAGAGTCCACAGTGTAATATGTTGATATTTGACGTGGTAGAATACATACAATCCTCGAAATTAAATCTGCTGACATTCGCAGTAAGTATGTGTTGCCTTAAGGAGACATTCAAGCAACTTAGTTACAGTTGTTAAATATAAAACATTTTACCTTAAAAAAAATCAAAAACTATTGGGAAAGGTGACACCGCAGCGCAAAGAGCATTGGAGTACGAATGATTCTTGCTAGAATTATCCAGTAGATAGTGAACACCTGAAAAGGTTATGGTGTGAACATATTATAGGAGATATTTGATTTATAAAAGACCTTAACAGCAATTAACCATAAATCGCACGGAAGCAAAATTTCTTCACCTGTGGCCCTTTGGGTCGGGTCAACTAGGAAATTGCTCCTGCTCAATGGGGTTCCGGGGTTACTGGGTAGGAACACTTATCCTCTCGATTACTATAGGTTAGGCTAGTTTCGTTAGATAGGGACATTCGTTAGATAGGGGCTTTTATCCCAGAAACGATTCTTGCGGGAGAAATGAGTGAAAATCGCTCGAATCAAATATCTGGAAAAAACATCGCTTTCGAAAAAAATCTGTGGGGCGTAATCTAAATTTACCCTGGGAAAATAGGTTAATCTTAAAAGTCAATAGGATTTAAGAAAAGCCATCTTACCCATCCATGGTAGTTGAGATGTTTAGTAGATATATGTCGCCTTAAATTTGTCCGCCGCTTGTGACGTCTGCTTTGGTCGAGGAGCGGCATAACAAGCAACTGGCTCTGTCGTCTGTTTGTTGACATTTGTCGGCATTCAGCACGATGCATATCCACGGGTGTGAAGGGTATATTTCGAGTAAAATGTTGAATATGTATATAAAAATCAACCACTGTAGAGGTTATACGTAGTATTCATAAATTCTCATGGATTTCTATGTTTCACGTACATTTTTACGTTATGAAACCCCACATTTTGACTGATATACCGCTCATCATATTTGATGATTTAGAATAAACGAAAATTCTCCCAAATCACCATATTATTCTTTTTTTTAATATCAACACAAAGCACAAGCATTGTAGAACAAAATCACTCAGTATCTGATATTCGTTTCAGTTTATGGGTATGCAGTGACATTTTAATCAAGGTATGATTTTCTTCAAGGGCAATGATAGATAAAGGGGATAATAACCCCCCATTGGATAAGTTAGCCTTTTCCTTGGGTTACCAAGGCTTTAGATTTCAGTTATATTTCAGTATTTCATTAAAATTCTGTGGGTTAACAAGTTATTAGATTTCAGATATTTCAGTGATTCACTCATTTTGTGCTCGACTGCGGTCTTGCTGAATATTCATTGGCTTATAATGTTCTCTGGCTGTGGTAAGATTTGCATTTTGAAAATGATTAAGAAGTAAATTTAACTATCATACTGATACTTCATAAGTTATCTATTGTCGATCACGTGTTGGATTTTTCACAGGATATAAGTAATGATGTCAAGGTATATGAAATAATCATCTGTTTCTTTTAAGTTACTTCAATATTTGTTATTAGCAACAGTCGGAAATACCTTGGAGAAATATAGATAAGTTGAAATCATGTTGGATCTTTCCAGATTTTCATCTCTTGATATTTGCCATATAAAAAGTGGATGAAGGTAATTATAGCTTTGTTGGCTAGCTCTAGGTGTAACCATGCCAAAAAAGGATATACACTACTGCTTCAGGAGGCCCGCTGAAATAGCATATGGACTTTTAAAGAAGCACATATCAGTGAACCCCATACTCTTGATAGAATTGGCACCCCTGCTGCAAACCGACATTCACTGAGAACCAATCACTTTCCTCTCGTCCTACTCGTACACATGCCTTACATCCTCAATAAAAACTTTTCACTGCTTCTAGCAACTTGCCTCCCACACCATATATTCTAAATACATTCCACAGAGCATCTCTATCAGTATCATATTCCTACTCCAGATCCATAAATGCTACATACAAATCCATTTGTTTTTCTAAGTATTTCTCACATACATTCTTCGAGGCAAACATCTGATCCACACATCCTATACCACTTCTGAAACCACAATGCTCTTCCCCACTCTGATGTGCTGTACATGGTTTCACCCTCGCAATCCGTACCCTCCCATATAATTTCCCAGGAATACTCAGCAAACTTCTTTTCTTTCTTTCATACTATTCGCTATTTCCCGCGTTAGCGAGGTAGCGTTAAGAACAGAGGACTGGGCCTTTGAGGGAATATCCTCACCTGGCCACCTTCTCTGTTCCTCCTTTTATCCCCTTTGCCTTTGTACAGTGGCACTGCATGCATTCTGCCAATCCTCAGGCACTTCACCATGAGCCATAAATACATTAGATATTCTTACCAACCACTCAACAAGACAGTCACCCCCTTTTTTAATGAATTCCACTGCAATACCATCCAAACCCACCACCTTGCCGGCTTTCATCTTCCACAAAGCTTTTACTACCTCTTCTCTGTTTACCAAATCATTCTCTCTAACCCTATCACTTCGCACACCACCTTGACCAAAACACCTTATATCTGCCACTCTACCCTCTAACGCATTCAACAAACCTTCAAAATACTCACTCCATCTCCTTCATGCATCACCACTACTTGTTATTACATCCCCATTATCCCCCTTCACCAAAGTTCCCATTTGTTCTCTTGTCTTATGCACTTTATTTACCTTCTTCCAAAACATCTTTTTATTCTCCCTAAGATTTAATGATACTCTCTCACCCCAACTCTTGTTCGCTCTCTTTTTCACATCTTCCACCTTTCTCTTGACCTCCTGTCTCATTCTTTTATACATCTCTTAGTCATGTGCACTATTTCCCTGCAGAAATTGTCCAAATGCCTCTCTCTTCTCTTTCTCTAATAATCGTACTTCTTCATCCCACCATTCACTACCCTTTCTAATCTGCCCACCTCCCATGCTTCTCATGCCACAAGCATCTTTTGCACAAGCCATCACTGCTTCCCTAAATACATTCCATTCCTCCCCCACTCCCCTTACGTCCTTTGCTCTCATCTTTTTCCATTCTGCGCTCAGTCTCTCCTGGTACTTCCTCACACAAGTCTCCTTCCCAAGCTCTCTTACTCTCACCACTCTCTTCACCCTTACATTCTCTCATCTTTTCTGGAAACCTCTACTGCTACCTCAGTAATGCGGGAAATGGTGATAAAGTACAAAGAAGTTATATACAGGTTAAGCATCCCTAATCTGAAAATCTGAAATCTGAAATGCTTCAAAATCGGATTTTTTTTGAGTTGCGACATGATGTTACAGGTGGAAAATTCCACATCTGACTTCACTTGCCCATGCTTAGCTCTTACACTTTGTTGGTACCAGTAAGTTACAAACCATTGTCACAGCCAGACCTGTGTGCATTGCTCATTGTGTTTTTTGCTTACTGTCTGCTCTGTGGTACAAAGATTTTGTTGAAAATGTTTAAAATGCCCCTAGAGTCCATCAGTAAGCTGGAAGAAGTGGATATCGAAGAAGTTTTTAACCGATAATGAGGCTTCATTTATTCATTCACTGATTGATAGTGAAATAATTGAATTGGTTCTGAATCAAGGTGATATTGATGATAGATACGATGAAGATGATTTAGTTAACACTGTGGAAAAAGTGCCTATAGATGACATGGTGAAAATGTGTTATAGATTTATTGAAGGATTAGAGCAGTTTGCATTCATAATAAAACAAGAACTCATGATAGTTTATAAAATCAAACAGAGACTCCTAAGACAAAAATCATTGTTAATGAGGCTAATGACTCTGGAGGAAACATTTAAAAAAGCCATCCAGCAGAATGCCTCCTCAATCCTAGGGGACCCACTTCATGATCCCTCAATTTTTCTGATGTTCCCTCTCATGATGTCAACATTGATGTACCCTCCCCCTCATGTTTCTCAAGCCTTATGTAGTTCTAGTTTTTGTTCCTACATTTATCTTCTTTTGTAAGCAGATATCACTTTTTGTTGGTAAGTTCAACATTATTTTCATGTAAAATCTGAATTTCATCTCCCCCTTTAAATGCTATGTTTGAGCCTAACATGAGCAGCAACATTATTGTGTTGAAATTTTTCTCACACTTAGTTTTCATTACATTATCAAAGATTAAAACCTTAATTGTTTTTATATATCAAATTCAACCTAGAAAACTGAATACATTGTACTGTAACCTTTTGATAAAAACACAGTATCATAGGTAGAAATAGAAAACTTGCTGTTGTTTGTTGTTATTTTTTAACAGCGAATACAGGTACTTTGCTGATGCTTCTGTGTTGCATAGTTACCCAAAACACATTAATTTTTTCCTTGTATTAATGGTATTTCATATTTTTTTTAGTTTTAAGTACTTATGTGTGAATAAGTGTAAGAAAATGATTGCTTATCAGTGGCATATAAATTCAGTCAGGAATGAAAGCGATGCCAAACAGCCAGAGATTATCCAAATGGGTGGCTGCCATTGTGACACCTTAGCTATCTAATGATTCATTGTTACTCCAACTTTGTTTCATGCACAAAATCATTAAAAGTGTTGTATGAATTACCTTCAGGCTAAGTGTATAAGGTGTATATAAAACATAAATGGATTTTGTGTTTAGACTTGGGTCCCATCCCTAAGATATCTCATATGGATGTGCAAATAGTCCAAAATCTGAAAAAAATCAAAATCTGAAACACTATTGTCCCAGGCATTTTAGATAAGGGATGCTCAACCTTGTATTTACGCATGGCCTTAATGTAATGGGATGACCTTAATTAGAGAAATCAGTTGCTCATGCTATTTTAGTGGGGAAATATGAAGTTAGCCCTGGAGCCCTAATTCTAGGTACAGGTTGAATGTCTTTAATCCAGCACCCTTGGGACCTGTCCATTGCTGGACCACAGAAAATGCCAGAAAATAGAAATTGACCCCTAAGGGAGTCCCCTATGTAAACATATGCCCAACCCCTAGTCTTGCCAGCTCATTCCACATACATATTGCTGTGTTATCAAAGATAGAACAAAGCTTACAATAGGAAATAATACAACCATTAATGCTTCCAAACAAGGTTTTTTTTATTGTTACACCAGATTGCATTGTGGCATGCGCCGCCAGTACAGGGCAGATTCATCAGCATTATGCAGTTGTTCTTGGGCTAAGTTTTCTGCTTCAACTTACTGTGCAATTTCATCTGCAAATGTTGTCGTAACTTTATGTTGAGCTGTTAATGTAACAAATGACCATAGGCTGGTAGTTGGCTCTGGTTGACTCTTGTTACTGTTGTTTTATTGTTATTGTCGAGGCAGCCAGCCTGCGCTGCATCAGTCCCAGCCAGGCAGCCAGCTCATACACTTTCTCTTGCTCTGTTCATACTGCTGTTGGTTGTTTGATAGAGAATCAGAGTTTTTTCGATTTTAATACAACCTTGTGCTACAAGCTTCCATTTCAGCACTATGCTTTTTGCTGCACTCGCTGTGTACTGAAATTCCATGTCTCCACTCGAACTTTTATAACCACCCTTGCGAATATTTACAGTCATGGTCTAGCTATAGTTATCTATGAAAAACTTTGGCTTGCTCAGTGAGCATCTCCCCAGAAATGCTTACACCTTCAGTATTGGGAGCTTAAACCATTTTATAGGTGTACTTTCTAATTCTGTATTCCTGGCACCTTTCAAAGTTTTTCAAAACTTTAAACTTTTCTGGCTTTTATATTCAGCAAAAAAAATGGATATGAGAAATTGACAGGACTTAATGGCTCGGCTGCAGTGTAAGCAGATTTTGGTGCCTTAACCTGGTGGCATATTCATAAACTAATAGCAGTAGATTCAAAATGTGCCAGATCACAGGGCACTGAATTAGAGAGAGACAACCTGTACCCTTGAGAGTATAATTATTTCACAGGACACTGCCTTAGAAATGCTTTTTGTTCTTTGATACATTTAATTTTATTTGTTGAGGCATTAAAGGCTGCACTGGAGTTCACTAGTTTTGGAGAGATATTGCCATGGCCACTCCCTTGAGGGATTTCCAGAATGGAACAGGCATTAGAGATATAAATATATAGATAAGGTATATCGATCTTTTATCCCTGGGGATAGGGGAGAAAGAATACTCCCCACGTATTCCCTGCGTGTCGTAGAAGGCGACTAAAAGGGGAGGGAGCGGGTGGCTGGAAATCCTCCCCTTTCTTGTTTTTTTTTAATTTTCCAAAAGAAGGAACAGAGAAGGGGGTCAGGTGAGGATATTCCCTCTAAGGCCCAGTTCTCTGTTCTTAATGCTACCTCGCTAACGCGGGAAATGGCAAATAGTATGAAAAAAAAAAAAAAATATCAATCTTAATTTAGTACTATCTTGCAGAGCTGAAGTCCACACAGTCTTTTGCCATTCCTTGGTATTCATAGTCATCCATCTATTGTTTTTCCATACTTCACCTTACTTTGAAATTAATAGACCATTATGAATCAAACTTGGCAGTGATGGTTCTCAAGTGTTCTCTTCAGAATTTTGTCTAGTGGCTCGTACCGCCATCCAAGTTGGCTGCTATTGCTGAAAATGTTTTGTCCTTGAACATTTTACTCTTTACTCTTTTCCTGTGATACTAGAAAGCCAAAATTATTTAACATGGCAGTTATGGTCCTTAGGTGGTCCCTTTTCAAAATTGTGATTGATGACCCCTATGTTGTCTGTTATTTTCTGTTATCCATCCAATAATAAATCACATTTCATTTTTCTCTTCTGAAACTTCTGGGCCATTTTAAGAGAAAATAACATACTCTGGTGAGTTATCATTGGGGAAATGTTTGTATGTAGTGGAGGAGGTGGAGGCTGCAGTTGTGCAAGCTCTTTTGATATGTGCTTTTTGTATGTAAAGTGGAAGACAAAGGTCCTTTCTTGGGATTTGATGAAAAATCTTGTGAAAGGTGAGCATTCTGGTGGGTTCTTCCTTCCATAATATGAATAATTGATCTCTTTAAGCTATTCCTTTGCACACATCACTGAACTTCCTGATGATGGTAAAGAATTACTCGTTACTTATTTTCTCCATATGGTTATCTTAAATTTTAAATTGTTCTAAATAGGTTATATTTTTTAATCTAACCAAGTATAGTATAATTGTATGGCATTAGCTGATGGATTATTGGAACCTCTGCTCAAATAAACAACATCTTAAAAGCTTCACAGCAGTCAGGTTTGTCAGCTGCCAAGATATATTTGAGGCAAGCCATTCATGATGTTTTGCCAGATGTAAATAGTAGTTGGTGGGAACATGAGGTTGGAGCCTCAAACCACTGGCCTGTTGTTGCCCCTCTGCCAGTGGCCTGTTCAGGGTAACACGCTAAAAGGCTAAGAAGCAGCACTGGAGTTCACCAGTTATGAAGACTCTTTCCTTGGCCACCCCCTCAGGGAGTTCTCAAAATGAACAAGCATCAGAGATATGGACAGATGGATAGATAGATTTTTTCTTCATGTTTGCCGTATCCTTCATGAGTGAGGTAGTGCCAAGAACAGATGACAGGGCCTCAGAGGGAAGAATAATCCTCTCTGGCTCCTTGCTTTGTTCTTTCTTTTGGAAAATAATACAGGGAGGGAGGATTTCAGCCACCTGCTCCTGCCTCTCTCAGTTGCCTTCTATGATGTGCAGGGAGTATGTGAGTAGTATTCTTTGTCCCCATCCCCATGGATAATAAAGATAGATAAATATAGATCTTTTGAAAATTCTGTTCCCATTTTTATCCAATGAGTAATCATTAGACAAAAATAGGAGCATACTTTTGGCTTTCTCTTTGCATTATTAGAAAAAATTAGGGAAGATTTTTTTTTTTTTTTTGTAGAGGCATGTGGGAGACCTTTAAAAGAATGGCTAGAACCAGATTGGGAAATCTTGCTTCTCTATACATGAACTTAGATTATAGGAAAAGTGTAGTGACAAATATATGGTGATAACCATATGTATGTGTAATGAACAAGCTTTCATTTAATTTTGTTAAGTGGAAGTATGCTATCATGAAATATTTTGATTATTTTGCTTTCTGATGATGGTTGGTATTGTAACACTAAAACCTTAAGACAGTGATAGATGATAACTTGAGCATATTGAAAGGATTCTCTTGGAATGAAGTAGCAGAGAAATGGGGAAAAACTCCTTCTAGTTTAGTTTTAATAGTATTTCTTTTTATTGATAGCATTTCTTTGTAGTGCTTTGCCACTCTTCTGATTAGCCCATTGTCACAAGAAGTAATCCAGTTCAACACTCATTTAATTGAATACTTGTGTATAATTTCTGATAGGTACTTTCATGTATGTTAACTGTATGGAAGTAGAGCTTAGATTTTGGTTATTGAACGTTAGATGCAGAATGTACCTATTGAAGATGAGAGATGAGCTTCCATAGTTGTATGGTTGGTTATACTTGTCAGATATATCTCTTCTGATACATTTATCAGTAGTGTATTTATTACTGAAATGTTTTTTTTTTCTTTTGATTATGAATTTCTAATTTAATTTTTTGATGATGGGGACATTAGCTGTATGTAAGTAGACTTTTGATCAAAGCTTTCTCCTTTTGCAGCTAGTTTCATAAAATCATCATGGTTGATGTGCAGGAAGCCAGTGCACATATAATCAATGCAGTTGATGAAGCTGAAAATCAAGTAAGTTATGCATGATAAATTTTAGAAGGTATGTATCAAAAACTGTTTGATCCTTTTTCCCTTATTTTGTAATTTTTTGATGAATTTCATTAACATAAGATTTTTCTGGCCCAGCTTATTAACACTCTTAATTTTTGATATTCATTGTTTTTTGCTATCATTATATCACAGGCACAAGAATACTGTATCATAAGATGATAGGCATGAAAATAATGAGTACTGGAAGAATTTATTTCAGCTACTCATATGTATATCAATCCAACCTCTGAGAGAAAGACAAAAGAGAATTTAATACTGTTACTGATTGAGGAGAAAAGGTTTCACATCATTCTTAGTGTGGCTGGTTTCCACAAAGAAACAGAGATGCAACAGCCAGGCATGTACTGAAGTTTGCAGGTCCAGGCCATAATAGTAAGGACAGATGTAGACAGCTCTTTAAGAGCAGTGGCCAAAATAGTACCTTTGGAATATGGAGAGGAAAGCAGTATCATAATGACTGGAAAGGAATGATTGAAGAGATGTAAAAGGAGAGTTTATGTGGTGAAACATCATTGATTCCACTGTGGTTATTAGAATGGAAGAGGAGCCACTCCAGATATGCGATGGAAGCCATTTGTTTATATGGAATAGCTGCTCTCATTAAGAATAATTGTGGTACCTGTACAACACCTCCAGCTACTCAGCAGATTTTTCAGTGTTCGTTATGTTGGATCATGATTAACCCTTTGGCCACAATTGCCAACTCAAGTTGATGTGCACATCATTGCAGTTCATCACAGTAATGATTCAAGTTATTGGTGTATGAGACTAGTTTAGACAGTCCTTTTGCTTAGTTGACACTTCCTTAATTAGAAAAAGGCCTTGGAAACCCAATTAGTCTTGCTTTCTTTTCGTGTTGAGTTTAAATCTCTTTGACACAAAAAAACCCTATGTTGTTTTATCAGTTTCTTCTTTTATACCTTTGTTTATCTTGCAATTTAGGTGAATTACAGATATCATATGGATGCCACTAGCACCCAGTAGGTGCTGCCATATAACTATGCCTAGTTAAAGGTCCAAGCCCAAACAATGACTCATTCACCAGCTGATGCTACCTGCACAATAATTCATTCATTATTTTCTTGTTTTCCTTATGTTTTCACCGTAATTTAGGTTAGTTATATATAAGAGTTTGTAATGTATTGTAATACTTAAAGATATATGGTAGCAATATACAATGTTTTTGATAAGTGCATATGAGCAAGCACTACCAGCCTTCTTAGCTACAGTTCACATCTGGTTTTTTTTTGCATCCATTACAATTTGTTTGTTGTTAAGTCTCTGAGTTCTTCGTTGTTAAGTCTCTGAGTTCTGCATTATATTGCTTGAATAAAGACATAAACTCCAACTTCGCCATTTTTACACTTTTGAGGCTCTTCCCTTGTTGAAGTAACCAAATGAGTCAAATTTCAGTCAAATTTTTTTGGTTAATTTAGACTGTGGATGTGTTGGAAGTGAAATCTTTGAGGACAATATGTGGTGTCAGGTGTTTTAATCGAGTAAGTAATGAAAGGGTAAGAGAGATGTGTGGTAGTAGAATGAGTGTGGTTGAGAGAGCAGAAGAGGGTGTATTGAAATGGTTTGGTCACATGGAGAGAATGTGTGAGGAAAGATTGACAAAGAGGATATATGTGTCAGAGATGAAGGGAATGAGGAGGAGTGGGAGGCCGAATTGGGGGTGGGAGGATGGAGTGAAAAAGATTTTGAGTGGCTGGGCCTGAACATACGTGAGGGTGAAAGGTGTGCAAGGAATAGAGTGAATTGGAATGATGCGACATACTGGGGTTGATGTGCCGTGAATGAATTGAACCAGGGCATGTGAAATGTCTGGGGTAAACCATGGAAAGTTCTGTGGGGCCTGGATGTGGAAAAGGAGCTGTGGTTTTGGTGCATTACACATGACAGCTAGAGACTGAATGTGAACAAATGTGGCCTTTTTTTGTCTTTTCCTAGTGCTACTTCACATGGGTGTGCAAAGGTGGGGGTTACTATTTCATGTGTGGTGGAGTGGCGGCAGGAATGAATGAAGGCAGCAAGTATGAATATGTACATGTGTATATATGTTTATGTCTGTGTATGTATATCTGTGTATACGTTGAAATGTATAGGTATGTACATGTTCATGTGAGGGTGTTTATGTATATACATGTGTATGTGGGTTTGTTTGGGCCATTCTTTCTTCTGCTTCCTTGCATTACCTCACTAATGCACGAGACGGCAATTAAGTATAATAAAAAAAACTATTAAACTGTTTGTCAAAATGGAGAGATTATCTTGCAACTTTAGAGAGAACAATGATTTGGACAGGGTCAAATTTGATTTGTAATGCCTCTACCTAAGTTTTTACTATTTTTCTCTGTTCCTGTATATACCATTCTGTTTTACTAGTTTTCTACCATTGTTTAGTGGAATGTTTATGTATTTATGGTGCTTTAATGCAGTTAATGAGCAATTTTTAGCTTTTGTTCATTTCTTGCATGGCTACCCTTACTTCTCTTGTTCACAATGCAATTGACAGCTCAGTAGAATTGTTTGACTGCTATGTTGAACATTATATATACATACAGTTTCATTGCAATATTGTACTGGCAGTGATCAGTAAATGGTGCCCATATGGTGCACTGTTCTTGATTATCTGTATTCACCAAAAAGCAATCTCCTGATGTAGAACTTTCCATTTACTTTATATCAGGTAGATGTTACAGGTTATCATATTTTTTTTCTAGGTAAAGTATGGTTCTATGGCCACTCTCTGCCTCCTTAGTCACAGTTCAATTTGCAGTCCAGCAAGATTGCCAATAGAATTATACTTAAGCACCCTGCCTGGAATATCACCTCATTGTTTCACTCATAGTTTCTAGAAAAGAAATAGTTTAAAAAAATAGCATGCTATAAATGGTGATTCATTTATTAGTGAGCTGGCAGCTTGCGTTTAGCAGGAAGGGTATGGTGCTGATAAAACCGGCATTCTAATGTTGAAAGATTGCCTTAAAACTTTAACCCCCCAGCACTCCTTTATGATATATATATATATATATATATATATATATATATATATATATATATATATATATTTTTTTTTTTTATACTTTGTCGCTGTCTCCCGCGTTTGCGAGGTAGCGCAATATATATATATATATATATATATATATATATATATATATATATATATATATATATATATTGGGGATGAGAGAGCTTGGGAAGTGAATCAGTTGTTGTTCCCTGATGATACAGCGCTGGTGGCTGATTCATGTGAGAAACTGCAGAAGCTGGTGACTGAGTTTGGTAAAGTGTGTGAAAGAAGAAAGTTAAGAGTAAATGTGAATAAGAGCAAGGTTATTAGGCACAGTAGGGTTGATGGTCAAGTCAGTTGGGAGGTAAGTTTGAATGGAGAAAAACTGGAGGAACTAAAGTGTTTTAGATATCTGGGAGTGGATCTGACAGCGGATGGAACCATGGAAGCGGAAGTGAATCATAGGTTGGGGGAGGGGGCGAAAATATTGGGAGCCTTGAAGAATGTGTGGAAGTCGAGAATATTATCTCGGAAAGCAAAAATGGGTATGTTTGAAGGAATAGTGGTTTCAACAATGTTGTATGGTTGCGAGACGTGGGCTATGGATAGAGTTGTGCACAGGAGGATGGATGTGCTGGAAATGAGATGTTTGAGGACAATAAGTGGTGTGAGGTGGTTTGATCGAGTAAGTAACGTAAGGGTAAGAGAGATGTGTGGTAATAAAAAGAGCGTGGTTGAGAGAGCAGGAGAGGGTGTTTTGAAATGGTTTGGGCACATGGAGAGAATGAGTGAGGAAAGATTGACCAAGAGGATATATGTGTCAGAGGTGGTTTTGGGCATACTTGCATGACAGCTAGAGACTGAGTGTGAACGAATGGGGCCTTTGTTGTCTTTTCCTAGCGCTACCTCGCACACATGAGGGGGAAGGGGGATGTTATTCCATGTGTTGCGATGTGGCGATGGGAATGAATAAAGGCAGACAGTGTGAATTGTGTGCATGTGTATATATATGTATGTGTCTGTGTGTGTATATATATATGTGTACATTGAGATGTATGGGTATGTATATTTGCGTGTGTGGACATGTATGTATATACATGTGTATGGGGTGGGTTGGGCCTTTTCTTTCGTCTGTTTCCTTGCGCTACCTCGCAAACGCAAGAGACAGCGACAAAGCAAAAAAAAAGAAAAAAAAGATTTATTTATTGTTTTATTTATTATACTTTGTCACTGTTTCCTGCATTAGCAAGGTAGCGCAAGGAAACAGACGAAAGAATGGCCTAACCCACCCATATACACTTGCACATATACATACCTATACATTTCATTGTATACATACACAAACATATGCATATATACACATGTACATAATTCATACTTGCTGCCTGTATTCATTCCCATCGCCACCCTGCCACACATGAAATGACTCCCCCCTCCTCGCGCACGCGTGAGAGGTAGTGCTAGGAAAAGATAACAAAGGCCACATTCTTTCACACTCAGTCTCTAGCTGTCATTTATAATGCATTGAAATCACAGCTCCCTTTCCACATCCATTCCACACAAAACTTTCCATGGTTTACCCCAGACTCTTCGCATGCCCTGGTTCAATCCATTGACAGCACATCGACCCCATTATACCACATTATTCCAATTCACTCTATTCCTTGCATGCCGTTCACCCTCCTGCATGTTCAGGCCCCGATCACTCAAAATCTTTTTCACTTCATCCTTCCACCTCCAATTTGGTCTCCCACTTCTCCTTGTTCCCTCCACCTCTGACACATATATTCTCTTTGTCAATCTTTCCTCACTAATTCTCTCCATGTGACCAAACCATTTCCATACACCCTGTTCTACTCTTCTCATCCATATTCGTTTTATTACCTTACATCTCTCTTACCCTTTCATTACTTACTCAATCAGATCAAACCACCTCACACCACATATTGTCTTGAAACATCTCATTTCCAACACATCCACCCTACTCTGCACAACCCTATCTATAGCCCATGCCTCACAACCATATAACATTGTTGGAACCCCTCTTCCTTCAAACATACTCATTTTTGCTTTCTGAGATAATGCTCTCACCTTCCACACATTTTAACATGCTCCCAGAACTTTTGCACCCCAACCTGTGACTCACTTCTGCTTCCATGGTTCCATCCACTGGCAAATCCACTCCCAGATATCTAAAACACTTCACTTCCTCCAGTTTTTCTCCATTGAAACTTACCTCCCAATTGACTTGTCCCTCAACCCTACTTTACTTAATAACCTTGCTCTTATTCACATTTACTCTCAGCTTTCTTCTTTCACACACTTTACCAAACTCCATCACCAGCTTCTGAACTTTCTCACATGAATCAGTCACCAGCGCTGTATCATCAGCGAACAACAGACTGCATACTTGCCCCTCTCTCCAAAACTCTTGCATTCACCTCCCTAACAACCCCATCCATAATCAAATTAAACATCGATGGAGACATCATGCACCCATGCTGCAATCCAACATTCTCTGAGAACCAATCACTTTCCTCTCTTCCTACTCGTACACATTCCTTACATCCTCGATAAAAACTTTTCACTGCTTCTAACAACTTGCCTCCCACACCATATATTCTTAATATCTTCCACAGAACATCTCTATCAACTCTTATCATATTCCTTCTCCAGATCCATAAAGGCTACATACAGATCCGTTTGTTTTTCTAAGTATTTCTCACATATATTCTTCAAAGCAAACATCTGATCCACACATCCTCTACCTCTTCTGAAACCACACTGCTATTCCCCAGTCTGATACTCTGTACATAACTTGACCCTCTCAATCAATACCCTCCCATATAATTTCCCAGGAATACTCAGCAAACTTACACCTCTGTAATTTGAGCACTCACCTTTATCCCCTTTGCCTTTTGTACACTGGCGCTATGCATGCATTCTGCCACTCCTCAGGTACCTCACTATGATCCATACATACATTAGAATATCCTTACCAACCAGTCAACAACAGTCACCCCCTTTTTTAATGAATTTCACTGCAGTACCATCCAAACCCTCAGCCTTGCTGGTTTTCATCTTTCGCAAAGCTTTCACTACCTCTACTCTGTTTACCAAATCATTCTCCTTAACCTTCTCACTTTGCACACCACCTCGACCAAAACTCCCAACTCCCTATAACTACCACTTTATATCATCTAAAACATTCAGTAAACCTTCAAAATACCCATTCCATCTCCTTTTCACATCACCATTACTTGTTATTACCTCCCCATTACCCCCCTTCACCGATGTTCCCATTTATTCTCTTGTCTTACACACTTTATTTACCTCCTTCCAAAACATCTTTTTATTCTCCCTAAAATTTGATGATACTCTTACATCCCAACTCTCATTTGCCCTCTTTTTCACCTCTTGCACCTTTCTCTCGACCTCCTGCCTATTTCTTTTATACATCTCCCAGTCATTTGCACTATTTCTTTGCAAAAATCGTCAAAATTTGTCTATCTTCTCTTTCACTAATAATCTTACTTCTTCATCCCACCACTCACTACCCTTTCTAATCTGCCCACCTCCCATGCTTCTCAGAGATGCCACAAGCGTCTTTTGTGCAAGCCATCACTGCTTCCCTAAATACATCCCATTCCTCCCCCACTCCCCTTATGTCCTTTGCTCTCACCTTTTTCCATTCTGCACTCAGTTTCTCATGGTACTTCCTCACACAAGTCTCCTTCCCAAGCTCACTTACTCTCACCACTCTCTTCACTCCAATATTCTCTCTTCTTTTCTGAAAACCACTACAAATCTTTACCTTCACCTTCACAAGATAATGATCGATCAGACATCCCTCCATTTGCACCTCACAGCACATTGACATCCAAAAGTCTCTCTTTCTCGTGCCAGTCAATTAACACATAATATAATAATTCTATCTGGCCATCTCTCCTACTTACATACATATTCCCATGTATATCTTTCCTTTTAAACCAGGTATTCCCAATCACCACTCCTTATTCAGCCCCCAAACTACAAGCTCTTCATTTCCATATATAACACTGAACACCCCATGTACACCAATTATTCCCTCAACTGCCACGTTACTCACCTTTGCATTCAAATCATCCATCACTATAATAAGAATAATAATAATAATTTTTTTATTATACTTTGTCACTGTTTCCTGTGTTAGTGAGGTAGCGCAAGGAAACAGACAAAAGAATTGCCAAACCCACCCATATACACATGTATCTAGATGCACGTCCGTACACGCACATATTCATACCTATACATCTCAGTGTGTACATATATATATTTATTTATTTTTATTTATTATGCTTTGTCACTGTTTCCCGCATTAGCGAGGTAGTGCAAAGAAACAGACGAAAAAATGGCCCAACCCACCCACTTACACATGTATATACATACAAGTCCACACACGCAAATATACATACCTATACATCTCAGTGTATACATATATATACACACACAGACATATACATATATACACATGTACATAGTTCATACTATCTGCCTTTATCCATTCCCATCGCCACCCCGCAACACATGAAATAACAACCCCCTCCCCCCACATGTGCGCCACACATGAAATAACAACCCCCTCCCCCCGCATGTGCGCAAGGTAGTGCTAGGAAAAGACAACAAAGGCCACGTTCGTTCACACTCAGTCTTTAGCTGTCATGTAATAATGGACTGAAACCACAGCTCCCTTTCCACATCCAGGCCCCACAGAACTTTCCATGGTTTACCCCAGACACTTCACATGCCCTGATTTAATCCATTCACAGCACGTCGACTTTGGTATAGCACATCGTTCCAATTCACTCTATTCCTTGCACACCTTTCACCCTCCTGCATGTTCAGGCCCCAATCACTCAAAATCTTTTTCACTCCATTTTTCCACCTCCAATTTGGTCTCCCACTTCTCCTCGTTCCCTCCACCTCTGACACATATATCCTCTTTGTCAGTCTTTCCTCACTCATTCTCTCCATGTGACCAAACCATTTCAAAACACCCTCTTCTGCTCTGTCAACCACACTCTTTTTATTACTACACATCTCTCTTACCCTATTATTACCCCGTTATTACTTACTCGATCAAGCCTCCTCATACCACATATTATCGTCAAACATCTCATTTCCAGCACATCCACCTTGCTCTGCACAACTCTAACCATAGCTCATGCCTTGCAAAAATTTAAAATTGTTGGAACCATTATTCCTTCAAACATATTCATTTTAGCTTTCCAAGATAACATTCTTGACTTCCAAACATTTTTCAATGCTCCCAGAACTTTTGCTCCCTCCCCCACCCTGTGATTCACTTCTGCTTCCATGGTTCCTTCCGCTGCTAAATCCACTCCCAGATATCTAAAACACTTCACTGCCTCCAGTTTTATTCCATTCAAACTTACCTCCCAATTGACTTGTCCCTCAACCCTGCTGTACCTAATAACCTTGCTCTTATTCACATTTACTCTCAGCTTTCTTCTTTCACACACTTTACCAAACTCAGTCACCAGCTTCTGCAGTTTCTCGCCCGAATCAGCCTGGTACCAGCGCTGTATCATCAGCAAACAACAACTGACTCACCTCCCAAGCTCTCTCATCCTCAACGGACTGCGTACTTGCCTCTCTCCAAATCTCTTGCATTCACCTCCCTAACAGCCCCATCCATAAACAAATTAAGCAACTATGGAGACATCTCGCACCCGTGCCGCAAACCAACATTCACTGAGAACCAATCACTTTCTTGTCTTCCTACTCGTACACATTCCTTACATTCTCAATAAAAACTTTTTACTGCTTCTAACAACTTGCCTCCCACACCATATATTCTTAATACCTTCCACAGAGCATCTCAATCAACTCTTATCATATGCCTTCTCCAGATCTATAAATGCTACATACAAATCCATTTGCTTTTCTAAGTATTTCTCACATACATTCTTCAAAGCAAACAACTGATCCACTGATACACTGCTCTTCCCGAATCTGATGCTCTGTACATGCCTTCACCCTCTTAATCAATACCCTCCCATATAATTTCCCAAGAATACTCAACAGAACCTCTGTAATTTTAGCACTCACTTTTATCCCCTTTGCCTTTGTACAATTGCACTATGCAAGCATTCCGCCAATCCTCAGGCACCCCACCGTGAGTCATACATACATTAAATAACCTTACCAACCAGTCAACAATTACAGTCACGCTCTTTTTTAATAAATTCCACTGCAATACCATCCAAACCCTCTGCCTTGCCAGCTTTCATCTTCCATAAAGCTTTTACTACCTCTTCTCTATTTACCAAATCATTTTCCCCAACCCTCTCACTTTGCACACCACCTCGACCAAAACACCCTATATCTGCCATTCTATCATCAAATACATTCAACAAACCTTCAAAATACTCACTCCATCTCCTCACATCACCAGTACTTATTATCACCTCCCCATTATCCCCCTTCTCTGATCTTCCCATTTGTTCTCTTGTCTTACGCACTTTACTTCCTTCCAAAATATCTTTTTATTCTCCCTAAAATTTAATGATACTCTCTCACCCCAACTCTCATTTGCTCTCTATTTCACCTCTTGCACCTTTGTCTTGACCTCCTGCCTCATTCTTTTATACATCTCCCACTCATTTGTATTTTTCCCTGCATATATCGTCCAAATGCCTCTCTCTTCTCTTTCACTAATAATCTTTCTTTTTCATCCCACCATTCTCTACCCTTTCTAATCTGCCCACCTCCCACGCTTCTCATTCCACAATCTTCTTTTGCACAAGCCATCACTGCTTCCCTAAATATATCCCATTCCTCCCTCACTCCCCTTACATCCTTTGTTCTCACCTTTTTCCATTCTGTACTGAGTCTCTCCTGGTACTTCCTCACTCAATTCTCCTTTCCAATCTCACTTACTCTCACCACTCTCTTCACCCCCAACATTCTCTCTTCTTTTCTGAAATCCTCTACAAATCTTCACCTCTTCCTCCACAAGATAATGATCAGACATCCCTCCAGTTGCACCTCTCAGTACATTAACATCCAAAAGTTTCTCTTTCGCACACCTATCAATTAACACGTAATCCAATAATGCTCTCTGACTATCCCTCCTACTTACATACGTATATTTATGTATACCTCTCTTTTAGAACCTGGTATTCCCAATCACCAGTCCTTTTTCTGCACATGAATCTACAAGCTCTTCACTATTTCCGTTTTCAACATTGTACGCCCCATGTACACCAATTATTCCCTCAACTGCCTCATTACTCACCTTTGCATTCAAATCACCCATCACTATAACCCGGACGTGTGCATCAGAACTACAAACACACTCACTTTCTTACACTCAATTACATACTCCCACCACTCCTGTTTCCGTAGTGCTACTCCTTTCCTTGCTCTTGTCCTCTCACTAACCCCTGACTTCACTTCCAAGACATTCCCAAACCACTCTTCCCCTTTATCCTTGAGCTTCGTTTCACTAAGAGCCAAAACATCCAGGTTCCTATCCTCACACATACTACCTATCTCTCCTTTTTTCTTATCTTGGTTACATAAACACACATTTAGACACCCCAATGTGAGCCTTAGAGGAGGATGAGCACTCCCCGCGTGACTCCTTATTCTGTTCCCCTTTTAGAAAGTTAAAATACAAGGTGGGGAGGGTTTCCAGCCCCCTGCTCCTGTCCCCTTTAGTCGCCTTCTACGACACGTGAGGAATGTGTGGGAAGTATTCTTTCTCCCCTATCCCCAGGGATAATATATATATATATATATATATATATATTTTTTTTTTTTTTTGCTTTGTCGCTGTCTCCCGCGTTTGCGAGGTAGCGCAAGGAAACAGACGAAAGAAATGGCCCAACCCACCCCCATACACATGTATATACATACGTCCACACACGCAAACATACATACATACACAGCTCTCCATGGTTTACCCTAGACGCTTCACATGCCCCGATTCAATCCACTGACAGCACGTCAACCCCGGTATACCACATCGCTCCAATTCACTGTATTCCTTGCCCTCCTTTCACCCTCCTGCATGTTCAGGCCCCGATCACACAAAATCTTTTTCACTCCATCTTTCCACCTCCAATTTGGTCTCCCTCTTCTCCTTGTTCCCTCCACCTCCGACACATATATCCTCTTGGTCAATCTTTCCTCACTCATTCTCTCCATGTGCCCAAACCATTTCAAAACACCCTGTTCTGCTTTCTCAACCACGCTCTTTTTATTTCCACACATCTCTCTTACCCTTACGTTACTTACTCGATCAAACCACCTCACACCACACATTGTCCTCAGACATCTCATTTCCAGCACATCCATCCTCCTGCGCACAACTCTATCCATAGCCCACGCCTCGCAACCATACAACATTGTTGGAACCACTATTCCTTCAAACATACCCATTTTTGCTTTCCGAGATAATGTTCTCGACTTCCACACATTCTTCAAGGCTCCCAGAATTTTCGCCCCCTCCCCCACCCTATGATCCACTTCCGCTTCCATGGTTCCATCCGCTGCCAGATCCACTCCCAGATATCTAAAACACTTCACTTCCTCCAGTTTTTCTCCATTCAAACTCACCTCCCAATTGACTTGACCCTCAACCCTACTGTACCTAATAACCTTGCTCTTATTCACATTTACTCTTAACTTTCTTCTTTCACACACTTTACCAAACTCAGTCACCAGCTTCTGCAGTTTCTCACATGAATCAGCCACCAGCGCTGTATCATCAGCGAACAACAACTGACTCACTTCCCAAGCTCTCTCATCCCCAACAGACTTCATACTTGCCCCTCTTTCCAAAACTCTTGCATTCACCTCCCTAACAACCCCATCCATAAACAAATTAAACAACCATGGAGACATCACACACCCCTGCCGCAAACCTACATTCACTGAGAACCAATCACTTTCCTCTCTTCCTACAAGTACACATGCCTTACATCCTAGATAAAAACTTTTCACTGCTTCTAACAACTTGCCTCCCACACCATATATTCTTAATACCTTCCACAGAGCATCTCTATCAACTCTATCATATGCCTTCTCCAGATCCATAAATGCTACATACCAATCCATTTGCTTTTCTAAGTATTTCTCACATACATTCTTCAAAGCAAACACCTGATCCACACATCCTCTACCACTTCTGAAACCACACTGCTCTTCCCCAATCTGATGCTCTGTACATGCCTTCACCCTCTCAATCAATACCCTCCCATATAATTTACCAGGAATACTCAACAAACTTATACCTCTGTAATTTGAGCACTCTTATCCCCTTTGCCTTTGTACAATGGCACTATGCACGCATTCCGCCAATCCTCAGGCACCTCACCACGAGTCATACATACATTAAATAACCTTACCAACCAGTCAACAATACAGTCACCCCCTTTTTTAATAAATTCCACTGCAGTACCATCCAAACCCGCTGCCTTGCCGGCTTTCATCTTCCGCAAAGCTTTTACTACCTCTTCTCTGTTTACCAAATCATTTTCCCTAACCCTCTCACTTTGCACACCACCTCGACCAAAACACCCTATATCTGCCACTATATATATATATATATATATATATATATATATATATATATATATATATATATATATATGTGTGTGTGTATATATATATATATATATATATATATATATATATATATATATATATATATATATATATATATATATATTTTTTTTTTTTTTTTTTTTTGCTTTGTCACTGTCTCCCGCGTTTGCGAGGTAGCGCAAGGAAACAGACGAAAGAAATGGCCCAACCCACCCCCATACACATGTATATACATACGTCCACACACGCAAATATACATACCTACACAGCTTTCCATGGTTTACCCTAGACGCTTCACATGCCTTGATTCAATCCACTG
>NC_092242.1:21697092-21717092 GCF_036320965.1 Panulirus ornatus | reverse complement strand
TTCACCCTCCTGCATGTTCAGGCCCCGATCACACAAAATCTTTTTCACTCCATCTTTCCACCTCCAATTTGGTCTCTCTCTTCTCCTTGTTCCCTCCACCTCCGACACATATATCCTCTTGGTCAATCTTTCCTCACTCATCCTCTCCATGTGCCCAAACCACTTCAAAACACCCTGTTCTGCTCTCTCAACCACGCTATTTTTATTTCCACACATCTCTCTTACCCTTACGTTACTCACTCGATCAAACCACCTCACACCACACATTGTCCTCAAACATATATATATATATTATATATATATATATATATATATATATATATATATATATATATATATATATATATATAAAGGGGAAACAGAAGAAGGAGTCACGCGGAGAGTGCTCATTCTCCTCTAAAGCTCACATTTGGGTGTCAAAATGTGTGTGGATGTAACCGAGATGAGAAAAAAGGAGAGATAGGTAGTAAGTTTGAGGTAAGAGACCTGGATGTTTTGGCTCTGATTGAAATAAAGCTAAAGGGTAAAGGGGAAGAGTGGTTTGGGAATGTCTTTGTCAGGGGTTAGTGAGAGGACAAGAGCAAGGAAAGTAGTAGCACTACTCCTGAAACACGAGTGGTGGGAGTATGTGATAGAGTGTATGAAAGTAAACTCTAGATTGATATGGGTAAAACTGAAAGTTAATGGCGAGAGATGGTTGATTATTGGTGCATATGCACCTGGGCATGAGAAGAAAGATCATGAGAGGCAAGTGTTTTGGGAGCAGCTGAATGAGTGTGTTAGTAGTTTTGATGGACGAGACTGGGTTATAGTGATGGGTGATTTGAATGCAAAGATAAGTAATGTGGAAGTTGAGGGAATAACTGGGGTAAATGGGGTGTTCAGCGTTGTAAATGGAAATGGTGAAGAGCTTGTAGATTTATGTGCTGAAAAAGGACTGGTGATTGGGAATACCTGGTTTAAAAAGAGATATACTTAAGTATACATATGTAAGTAGGAGAGATGGCCAGAGAGCGTGATTGGATTACGTGTTATTTGATAGGCGCGCAAAAGAGAGACTTTTGGATGTTAATGTGCTGAGAGGTGCAACTGGAGGGATGTCTGATCATTATCTTGTGTAGGTGAAGGTGAAGATTTGTGGGGGTTTTCAGAAAAGATGAGAGAATGTTGGGGTGAAGAGGGTGGTGAGAGTAAGTGAGCTTGGAAAGGAGACTTATATGAGGAAGTACCAGGAGAGACTGAGTACAGAATGGAAAAGGGTGAGAACAAAGGAGGTAAGGGGAGTGGGGGAGGAATGGGATGTATTTAGAGAAGCAGTGATGGCTTGCGCAAAAGATGCTTGTGGCATGAGAAGCGTGGAAGGTGGGCAGATTAGAAAGGGTAGTGCGTGGTGGGATGAAGAGGTAAGATTGTTAGTGAAAGAGAAGAGAGAGGCATTTGGATGAGTTTTGCTGGGAAATGATGCAAATGAGTGGGAGATGTATAAAAGAAAGAGACAAGAGGTCAAGAGAAAGGTGCAAGAGGTGAAAAAGAGGGCAAATGAGAGTATGGGTGAGAGGGTATCATTAAATTTTAGGGAGAATAAAATTATGTTTTGGAAGGAGGTAAATAAATTGCGTAAGACGAGAGAAGAAATGGGAACTTCAGTGATGGGGGAAATGGGAAGGTGATAACAAGTAGTGGTGATGTGAGAAGGAGATGGAGTGAGTATTTTGAGGGTTTGTTGAATGATAGAGTGGCAGATACAGGGTGTTCTGGAGGTGGTGTGCAAAGTGAGAGGATTGGGGAAAATGATTTGGTAAACAGAGAAGAGGTAGTAAAAGCTTTGCGGAAGATGAAAGCTGGCAAGGCAACGGGTTTGGATGGTATTGCAGTTGAATTTATTACAAAAGGGGGTAACTGTATTGTTGAGTGGTTGGTAAGGTGATTTAATGTTTGTATGATTCATGGTGTTGAGATGTTTGAGTACAATATGTGGTGTGATGTGGTTTGATCGAGTAAGCAATGTAAGGGTAAGAGAGATGTGTGGAAATAAAAAGAGTGTGGTTGAGAGAGCAGAAGAGGGTGTTTTGAAATGGTTTGGTCACATGGAGAGAATGAATGAGGAAAGATTGACCAAGAGGGTATATGTGTCAGAGGTGGAGGGAACGAGAAGAGGGAGACCAAATTGGAGGTGGAAAGATGGAGTGAAAAAGATTTTGTGTGATCGGGGCCTGAACATGCAGGAGGGTGAAAGGAGGGCAAGGAATAGAGTGAATTGGAGTGATGTGGTATACCGGGGTTGACGTGCTGTCAGTGGATTGAATCAAGGCATGTGAAGCGTCTGGGGTAAACCATGGAAAGCTGTGTAGGTATGTATATTTGCGTGTGTGGACGTATGTATATACATGTGTATGGGGGTGGGTTGGGCCATTTCTTTCGTCTGTTTCCTTGCGCTACCTCGCAAACGCGGGAGACAACGACAAAGCAAAAAAAAAAAAATTTGCGTGTGTGGACGTGTAGTTATACACGTGTATGGGGGCGGGTTGGGCCATTCTTTCGTCCGTTTCCTTGCACTACCTCGCTAACGCGGGAGACAGCGACAAAGCAAAATAAATAAAAATAAATGATTCATGGTGAGGTGCCTCAGGATTGGCGAAATGCTTGCATAGTGCCATTGTACAAAGGCAAAGGGGATAAGAGTGAGTGCTCAAATTACCGAGGTATAAGTTTGTTGAGTATTCCTGGTAAATTGTATGGGAGGGTATTGATGGAGAGGGTGAAGGCATGTACAGAGCATCAGATTGGGTAAAAGCAGTGTGGTTTTAGAAGTGGTAGAGGATGTTTGGATCAGGTGTTTGCTAGAATGTATGTGAGAAATACTTAGAAAAGCAAATGGATTTGTATGTAGCATTTTTGGATCTGGAGAAGAAATATGACAGAATTGATAGAGATGCTGTGTGGAAGGTATTAAGAATATATGGTGTGGGAGGCAAGTTGTTAGAAGCAGTGAAAAGTTTTTATTGAGGATGTAAGGCATGTGTACGTGTAGGAAGAGAGGAAAGTTATTGGTTCTCAGTGAATGTAGGTTTGCGGCAGGGGTGTGTGATGTCTCCATGGTTGTTTAATTTGTTTATGGATGGGGTTGTTAGGGAGGTGAATGCAAGAGTTTGGAAAGAGGGGCAAGTATGCAGTCTGTTATGGATGAGAGAGCTTGGGAAGTGAGTCAGTTGTTGTTCGCTGATGATACAGCGCTGTTGGCTGATCCATGTGAGAAACTGCAGAAGCTGGTGACTGAGTTTGGTAAAGTGTGTGAAAGAAGAAAGCTGATAGTAAATGTGCATAAGAGCAAGGTTATTAGGTACAGTGGGGTTGAGGGTCAATTCAATTGGAAGGTAAGTTTGAATGGAGAAAAACTGGAGGAAGTGAAGTGTTTTAGATATCTGGGAGTGGATTTGGCAGTGGATGGAACCATGGAATTGGGAGTGAATTATAGGTTGGGGGAGGGGGCGAAAGTTCTAGGAGCGTTGAAAAATGTGTGGAAGTCGAGAACATTATCTCGTAAAGCAAAAATGGGTATGTTTGAAGGAATAGTGGTTCCAACAATGTTGTATGGTTGCGAGGCATGGGCTATGGATAGAGTTGTGCGCAGGAGGGTGGATGTGCTGGAAATGAGATGTTTGAGGACAATATGTGGTGTGAGGTGGTTTGATCGAGTAAGTAATGATATGGTAAGAGAGATGTGTGGAAATAAAAATAGTGTGGTTGAGAGAGCAGAAGAGGGTGTTTTGAAATGGTTTGGTCACATTGAGAGAATGAGTGAGGAAAGATTGACCAAGAGGATATATGTGTCGGAGGTGGAGGGAACGAGAAGTGTGAGACCAAATTGGAGGTGGAAAGATTCCATGAAAAGGATTTTGAGTGATCAGGGCCTGAACATGCAGGAGGGTGAAAGGTATGTAAGGAATAGAGTAAATTGGAACGATGTGGTATACCGTGGTTGACGTGCTGTCAATGGATTGAACCATGGCATGTGAAGCATCTCTGGTAAATCATGGAAAGTTTTGTAGTGCCTGGATGTGGAATATGAGCTGTGGTTTCGGTGCATTATTACATGACAGCTAGAGACTGTGTGAACGAATGTGGCCTTCGCTGTCTTTTCCTAGCGCTACCTCGCGTGCATGGGGGAGGGGGGGGGAGGCTGTTGTTATTTCATGTGTGGCAGGGTGCCGATGAGGATGAATAAAGGCAGACATTATGAATTATGTACATATGTATATGTCTGTGTGTATGTATATATATGTATACTTTGAGATGTATAGGTATGTATATTTGCGTGTGTGGACGTATATATATATATATATATATATATATATATATATATATATATATATATATATATATATATATATATTTTTTTTTTTTTTTTTTTATACTTTGTCGCTGTCTCCCGCGTTTGCGAGGTAGCGCAAGGAAACAGACGAAAGAAATGGCCCAACCCCCCCCCCATACACATGTACATACACACGTCCACACACGCAAATATACATACCTACACAGCTTTCCATGGTTTACCCCAGACGCTTCACATGCCTTGATTCAATCCACTGACAGCACGTCAAACCCTGTATACCACATCGCTCCAATTCACTCTATTCCTTGCCCTCCTTTCACCCTCCTGCATGTTCAGGCCCCGATCACACAAAATCTTTTTCACTCCATCTTTCCACCTCCAATTTGGTCTCCCTCTTCTCCTCGTTCCCTCCACCTCCGACACATATATCCTCTTGGTCAATCTTTCCTCACTCATTCTCTCCATGTGCCCAAACCATTTCAAAACACCCTCTTCTGCTCTCTCAACCACGCTCTTTTTATTTCCACACATCTCTCTTACCCTTACGTTACTTACTCGATCAAACCACCTCACACCACACATTGTCCTCAAACATCTCATTTCCAGCACATCCATCCTCCTGCGCACAACTCTATCCATAGCCCACGCCTCGCAACCATACAACATTGTTGGAACCACTATTCCTTCAAACATACCCATTTTTGCTTTCCGAGATAATGTTCTCGACTTCCACACATTTTTCAAGGCTCCCAAAATTTTCGCCCCCTCCCCCACCCTATGATCCACTTCCGCTTCCATGGTTCCATCCGCTGACAGATCCACTCCCAGATATCTAAAACACTTCACTTCCTCCAGTTTTTCTCCATTCAAACTCACCTCCCAATTGACTTGACCCTCAACCCTACTGTACCTAATAACCTTGCTCTTATTCACATTTACTCTTAACTTTCTTCTTCCACACACTTTACCAAACTCAGTCACCAGCTTCTGCAGTTTCTCACATGAATCAGCCACCAGCGCTGTATCATCAGCGAACAACAACTGACTCACTTCCCAAGCTCTCTCATCCCCAACAGACTTCATACTTGCCCCTCTTTCCAGGACTCTTGCATTTACCTCCCTAACAACCCCATCCATAAACAAATTATATATATATATATATATATATATATATATTATTATTATTTTATTTTATTATACTTTGTCGCTGTCTCCCGCGTTTGCGAGGTAGCGCAAGGAAACAGACGAAAGAAATGGCCCAACCCCCCCCATACACATGTATATACATACGTCCACACACGCAAATATACATACATATATATATATATATATATATATATATATATATATATATATATATATATATATATATATGTTTATGTTGGTGGGTTGGGTTATTCTCTCGTCTGTGTCCTTGCGCTACCTCGCTAATGCAGGAGACAGCAACAAAGCAAAATAATTAAATAAAATAGATATTGGAAAGGATTGCAGATTTGTGCGTGATCAAGATATTCCTATGAGTTCACAGGGAAAATGAAACATGATAAGTTCCCAAGTGCATTTTCATGTAATAATCACATCATCAGTGGAGATAGAAGAGAGAAATATAAGTCAGTTGATATACATCGAAGTCGAAGCTCCGACGCAATTTGGTAAACATGCATGTTTACCAAATGGCGTCCTAGCTTTGTCTCTTCGATGTATATTAACTGACTTATATTTCTCTCATGTGTCTTCCCTGATGATGTGATTATTACATGAAAGTGCACTTGGGAACTTATCGTGTTTCATTTTCCCTGTTGACTCATAGGAATATGTATATATGTATATGGGTATGTTCGAAGAAATAGTTGTTCAAACAATGTTATATGGTTGCTAGGCATGGGCTATGGATAGCGTTTTGCAGAAGAGGGTGGACGTGTTGAAAATGAAATTATTTATATTTATTTGGCTTTTTTTCTGTCTCCTGCGTTTGCGAGGTAGCGCAAGGAAACAGACGAAAGAAATGGCCCAATCCACCCCCATACACATGTATATACATACACATCCACACACGCAAATATACATACCTATACATCCTAATGTACACATATATATATATACACACAGACACATACATATATACCCATGCACACAATTCACACTATCTGCCTTTATTCATTCCCATCGCCACCTCGCCACACATGTAATACCATCCCCCTCCACCCTTATGTGTGCGAGGTAGCGCTAGGAAAAGACAACAAAGGCCCCATTTGTTCACACTCAGTCTCTAGCTGCCATGCAATAATGCCTGAAACCACAGCTCCCTTTCCACATCCAGGCCCCACACAACTTTCCATGGTTTACCCCAGACGCTTCACATGCCCTGATTCAATCCATTGACAGCACGTCAACTCCGGTATACCACATCGATCCAATTCACTCTATTCCTTGCCCACCTTTCACCCTCCTGCATGTTCAAGCCCCGATCATTCAAAATCTTTTTCACACCATCTTTCCACCTCCAATTTGGTCTCCCACTTCTCCTCGTTCCCTCCATCTCTGACACATATATCCTCTTGGTCAATCTTTCCTCACTCATTCTCTCCATGTGCCCAAAGTTTTTATCGAGGATGTAAGGCATGTGTACGTGTAGGAAGAGAGGAAAGTGATTGGTTCTCAGTGAATGTAGGTGTGCGGCAGGGGTGTGTGATGTCTCCATGGTTGTTTAATTTGTTTATGGATGGGGTTGTTGGGGAGGTGAATGCAAGAGTTTTGGAAAGAGGGGCAAGTATGAAGTCTGTTGTGGATGAGAGAGCTTGGGAAGTGAGTCAGTTGTTGTTCGCTGATGATACAGCGCTGGTGGCTGATTCATGTGAGAAACTGCAGAAGGTGGTGACTGAGTTTGGTAAAGTGTGTGAAAGAAGAAAGTTAAGAGTAAATGTGAATAAGAGCAAGGTTTTTAGGTACAGTAGGATTGAGGGTCAAGTCAATTGGGAGGTGAGTTTGGAGAAAACTGGAGGAAGTGAAGTGTTTTAGATATCTGGGAGTGGATCTGGCAGCGGATGGAACCATGGAAGCGGAAGTGAATCATAGGGTGGGGAGGGGGCGAAAATCCTGGGAGCCTTGAAGAATGTGTGGAAGTCGAGAACATTATCTCGGAAAGCAAAAATGGGTATGTTTGAGGGAATAGTGGTTCCAACAATGTTGTATGGTTGCGAGGCATGGGCTATGGATAGAGTTGTGCGCAGGAGGGTGGATGTGCTGGAAATGAGATGTTTGAGGACAATGTGTGGTGTGAGGTGGTCTGATCGAGAAAGTAATGGAAGGGTAAGAGAGATGTGTGGAAATAAAAAGAGCGTGGTTGAGAGAGCAGAAGAGGGTGTTTTGAAAATGAAATTGAGTAATCAAAAATTGAAATTGAGTAAGTAATGAAAGGGGAAGAGGGATGTGTGGTAATAAGAAGAGTGTGGTTGAGAGAGCAGAAGAGGATGTGTTGAAATGGTTTGGACACATGGAGAGAATGAGTTAGGGAAGATTGACAAAGAGGATGTATGTGTCAGAAGTGGAGGGAAGGAGAAGCAGGATACCAAATTGGAAGTGGAAGGAAGGAATGAAAAAGATTTTGAGTGATCTGGGCCTGAACATACAGGAGGGTGAAAGGTGTGTAAGGAATAGATTGAATTGGAACAATGCGATATACCGGGGTCGACGTGCTGTCAATGGATTGAACCTGGGCATGTGAAGTGTCTCGGTTAAAGGGAGCTCTGGTTTTGGTGCATTATACATGACAGCTTGAGACTGAGTGTGAACAAATGTGGCCTTTTTTTGTCTTTTCCTGTTGCTGCCTCGATTTTGGGGGGATGGGGATGCTGTTTCGCGAGATGTGGGGTGGTGTCAGGAATGGATGAAGGCAGGAAGTATGAACATGTACATGTCTATATATGTATATGTCTGTGTATGTATATGTATGTATATGTTGAAATGAATATTATTTTTTAATTATTATAATTTGTCGATGTCTCCCGCGTTAGCGAGGTATCGCAATGAAACAGATGAAAGAATGGCCCACCCATCCACATACACATGTATATACATACACGTCCACACACGCTCATGTACATACCTATACATCTCAATGTATACATATATATACACACACACAGACATATACATTTGTACACATGTACATAATTCATACTGTTTGCCCTTATTCATTCCCGTGGCCCCCCTGCCACACATGAAATAACAACCCCCTTCCCCCGCATGTGTGCGAGGTAGCGCTAGGAAAAGACAACAAAGGCCACATTCGTTCATACTCAGTCTCTAGCTGTCATGTATAATGCACCGAAACCACAGCTCCCTTTCCACATCCATGCCCCACATATCTTTCCATGGTGTACCCCAGATGCTTCACATGCCCTGGTTCAATCCATTGACAGCACGTTGACCCTGGTATACCACATTGTTCCAATTCACTCTATTTTTTGCACGCCTTTCACCCTCCTGCATGTTCAGGCCCTGCTCACTCAAAATCTTTTTCACTCCATCTTTCCACCTCCAATTTGGTCTCCCACTTCTCTGTTCCCTCCACCTCTGACACATATATCCTCTGTCGATCTTTCCTCACTCATTCTCTCCATGTGACCAAACCATTTCAACACACCCTCTTCTGCTCTCTCAACCACACTTTTTTATTACCTCACATCTCTCTTACCCTTTCATTACTTATTCGATCAAACCACCTCACACCACATATTGCCTTCAGACATCTCATTTCCAGCACATCCACCCTCCTCTGCACAACTCTATCTATAGGCAACGCCTTGCAACCATAGATCATTGTTGGAACCACTATTCCTTCATACATACCCATTTTTGCTTTTCAAGATAACGTTTTCGACTTCCACACATTCTTTAACACCCAGAACTTTTGCCTTCTCCCCCACCCTATGATTCACTTCCGCTTCCATGGTTCTATCCGCTGCCAAATCCACTCCCAGATATCTAAAACACTTCACTTCCTCCAGTTTTTCTCCATTAAAGCTTACCTCCCAATTGACATGTCCCTCAACCCTACTGAACCTAACAACCTTGTTCTTATTCACATACTCTCAGCTTTCTTCTTTTACACACTTTACCAAACTCAGTCACCAGCTTCTGTAGTTTCTCACATGAATCAGCCACCAGTGCTGTATCATCAGCGAACATCAACTGACTCATTTCACAAGCTCTTTCATCCACAACAGACTGCATACTTGTCCCTCTTTCCAAAACTCTTGCATTCACCTCCCTAACAACCCCATCCATGAACAAATGAAACAACCATGGAGACATCATGCACCCCTGCCAAAAACCAACATTCACTGAGAACCAATCACTTTCTTCTCTTCCTACACTTACACATTCCTTACATCCTCAATAAAAACTTTTCACTGCTTCTAACAACCTACCTCCCACACCATATATTCTTAATACCTTCCACAGAGCATCTCTATCAACTCTATCATATGCCTTCTCCAGATCCATAAATGCTACATACAAATCCATTTGCTTTTCTAAGTATTTCTCACATACATTCTTCAAAGGAAACACCTGATCCACACATCCTCTACCACTTCTGAAACCACACTGCTTTTACCCAATCTGATGCTCTGTACATGCCTTCACCCTCTCAATCAATACCCTCCCATATGATTTCCCAGTAATACCCAACAAACTTATACCTCTGTAATTTGAGCACTCACTTTTATTCCCTTTACCTTTGTACAGTGGCACTGTGCAACCATTTTGCCAATCCTCAGGCACCTCACCATGAGTCATACATACATTAAATAACTTTACCAACCAGTTAACAGTTACAGTCACCCCCTTTTTTAATAGATACCACTGCAATAACATCCAAAACCACTGCCTTGCCGGCTTTCATCTTCTGTAAAAATTTTGCTACCTCTTCTGTGTTAACCAAATCCTTCTCCCTAACCCTCTCACTTTGCACACCACCTTGACCAAAACACCCTATACCAGAAGAGATTGATTGTAGAATAGCAAAAGATGAGAGTGAATGAAGCTTGGGGAGTGGATGAAGAGTGGGAGGTAATTAGTGGAGCAGTTTTGGTATGCGGGAGAGATGCATGCGGCATGAATATGATGGGAGATGGGCTGGTTAGAAAGGATGGTGATTGGTTGGATGACAAAGTTAAGTTGCTTGTGAAAGAGAAAAGAGAGGTGTATGTGTGGTACACACAGGAATAAGTGCAAATGTTTGTGAGATGTGAAAGAGAAAGTGGTAGTAGGTCAAGAGGAAGGTGTAGGGGTTTAAAAAGAAGGCAGGTGAGAGTTGATGTGAGTGGTATCAACAAACTTCAGGGAGAATGAATTGTTTTCGAAGGTTAACGGTGTGCAAAAAAAAAAAAAGGAGAGCAAATGGGAACTTTGGAGAGGGGGGCAAATAAGGAAGTGATAACTGGTATTGATGAGGTGAGATGTAGTGAGTATTTTGAAGGACTATTGAAAGTGTTTGATGATGGGATAGTAGAGTAGGTTGTGAGTGAACATCAGTAAACTTAGTGGAGAAGATTTAAGAAAATATTTTGGAAGGTGGTTAATTTGTGAGAAAGACAAGAAAACAAATAGGATAATCTGTGAAGTGGTAGTAGGCACAAGTAAGGTGGAGACACAGTGAATACTTTGAAGGCCAAATGAATGTGTTTATGTGAAAGTGGTAGATATGGGGTTTTTGGGTTGGGGAGGTGTGCAGAATGAGAGTCAAGGTGAAAAGTACAGAGGTGGTTGAAAGCCTCATATAAAATGAAATGTGGATGGTTTTGCAATTGAATTTCTTCAGAAAGGGGATTGCTGAGTTTATTAGTTAGTCAGGATTATGAGTAGATGTATGGATCATGGTAAGGTGCCTGAGGATTCCCAGAATAATTGTATAGTGCTGTTGTATAAAGGTGAGGAGGATAAGGTTAAATGTTTAAGTGACAGAGGTATAAGTTTGTTAAGTGAACCTGGTAAGTTGTATGGAAGAGTGATGATTGAGAGGTGGTGGCATACACTGAGCATCACAGTAGGGAGGAACATTGTGTTTTCAATAGTGGTAGAGGATATTTGTATCAGATGTGTACTTTAGAGAATGTGTGCAAAAAAACTCAAATAAGCCGAAGGATTAGTATGTGGCATTTATGGATTTGGAGAAAGCAAATGATATAAAAGGTTTGTGTGGCATAACTTTGGAGAGGGGGCTCTGATTTTGGTGTATTATACGTGTCAGATAGTGTATGTGAAAGTAAGTGTGCTTTTTCCTTTTCCTGCTGGCATTACCTCAGTAACACTGGAATCAGTGAACCAAAAAAATCTTTGAATTTTAAACTTGGAATATCTGTAAGAATTGTTAATTTTGTCTTGAGCTTGATTAACTACTTTTGTAACAATTTCATAGGAAGATCATGCTGACTTTAAGCCCAGAGCATACCAGTTGGAGTTGTTTGAGTGCGCTAAGAAGCAGAATTCCATTCTTGTTCTTGGCACAGGATCAGGAAAGACATTCATATCTATTCTTCTCATTAAGGAACATGCTCATGAGGTAAGAAAGTAGCTTGTGGAAAGTATCACTTCATTTATTTCTTTGCAATTCTTGTCATAATTATCAATATGTCTTAATCCACTGAAATTGATTGGAAGAATAACTTTGTTAATTTAGATTTTCAATACAAATTTATATGTAGTAAATTTTGTGGTAGATGTACAGTATATGCAGGATGCACAGATTTCTTTTCCTCCCCCTTGATGTGATGTGTCAGAATTCAGTATAGATACAGGATGTTTGAGTGAAGCTTTATGGTTCTAAGAATAGATGTTAAAAAGTGGCAGATGTATACAGGGGTGTATGCTCCAGTGATCAGAACGACACATCTGTGCTCAGTAAAACTCTGGGTATGACTAATCTAAGTGGGTTTTGGGAGGTGTGGCATGCATGGAGCCAGGCCGCATGGGTATTTGATTCTTGTCTTTTATTCATAATTAATTCAGTCATCAATGTTTGGAATATATAGCTAATTTCATGGCTTACCTCAAAGCAAGGAAAGCCTAAAACATTCTAATTTTTGTGTCAGTCATCTAAGTCGAGTGTTCTGATTCTATTCTTTTTATGGGTTGGCCACCTCTGTTGTATGCCCTCATGCATCTTTTTAGTGGTCCAGTCTAAGTACTTGAGCTGAAATCATAATCTAGAATATGCTTATTCCCTTTAGGGGCTCTTTCAAGAGGGTGGCCATGGCAAAAGAATCTCCATAGCTGTTGAACTCCAGTGCCGCTTCTTATCCTTTAGTGCCTTACCCTTAACAGCCCACCATTACAGGGCAACTTTAATGCAGTAGTTTCAAAGGCTCCTGCATAACTTTCCTACCAACTGCTTCAACCTCATGTGTCTACTTAATATTTCTGCTTGATGTTACAACCTGCTTCTTATCCCTAATGCTCCTAGTTTATCCTTAGGATTGTCTCTCAGCCTGCTATATGGTATAATACAGGCATTGGTTTCAGAATAATCTAGTCCCTGACATATCTCTTATCAAGTTTAGTACAAAAACTAGGCTTAAGATTGTTCTCACGGGATGATTTTATGACATTGTTGAGTTCTTTTCAAGTTCAGTACTATATTGTCATGGTTCAGATTTCCTTCGAGGTGTTATGGAATTTGGGGAGGGGGTACCTTTTATAGTGTCTAACAAATAGATATCTTCAAGTGTTGCCATTCACACATTTGGTGTTGTGTTGAATTTCAGTTGGTAGTGACTCCATATAAGATTTCCTCTTTAGATATCACATGAATTTGGGAACAAGACTTTATCCTGGACACTGTGCTGCACTCTCCCTCTTGACATGATCATTTAATCATCTGTACACTTAAAGAAAACTAACTTGTGCGAGGAATTACTAGGAGAGATTGAGTGTAGAATGGAAAAATATGAGAGCAAATGACATGAGGGGAGTGGATGAGGAATGGGATGTATTTAGGGAAGCAGTGATGTCATGTGCAATAGATGGATTTGGTATGAGAAAGGTGGGAGGTGGGCAGATTAGAAAGGGTAGTGAGTGGTGGGATGAAAAAGTAGAGTTGTTTGCTGAAGAGAAAAGAGAGGCATTTGGACAATACTTACGAGGAAGGAGTGCAAATGACAGGAAATGTGTAAAAGAAAGTGGCGGAAGGTCAAGAGGAAGGTACAAGGATTGAAAAAGAAGGCAAATGAGAGCTGTTGTGAGAGAGCATCATTAAATTTTAGGGAGAATAAAAAGATGTTTTTGAAGAAGGTAGATAACTTGCATAAGACAAGAGAACAAATTGGAACATGGGTGAAGGGGGGCAAGTGGGGAAGTGGTAAGAGATAGTGATGAAGTAAGAGGGAGATGGAGTAAATATTTAGAAGATTTGTTAAATGAGTCTGATATAGAGTGGCAGATGTAGGGTGTTTTGGTTGGGGTGGTGTGTGAAGTGAGAAGGTCAGGTAGAATGGTTTGGTTAAGAGAGAAGAGGTAGTGAAAGCTTTGTGGAAGATTAAATCCCGCAAGGCGGTGGGTTTGGATGGTATTGCAGTAGAATTTATTAAGAAAGGGGGTGACTCTGTTGTTGATTGGTTGATAAGGATATTCTGTGTATGTATGGATCATGTTGAAGTACCTGAGGATTGATGGAATGCATGTACAGTGCCATTGTGCAGAGGCAAAGGGGATAAAGGTGAGTGTTCAAACTACGGAGGCATAAGTTTGTTGAGTATTCCTGGAAAATTGTATGGGAGGGTATCAGTTGAGAGGGTGCAGGCATGTACAGAGCATCAGATTGGGGAAGAGCAGTGTGGTTTCAGAAGTGGTAGAGAATGTGTGGATCAGGTGTTTGCTTTGGAAAATGTGTGTGAGAAATACTTAGAAAAATGGATGGATTTGTCTGTAGCACTTATGGATCTGGAGAAGGCATATGATAGAGTTGGTAGTGATGCTTTGTGGAAGGTCTTAAGAGTATATGGTGTGGGAGGTATGCAGTTAGAAGCAGTGAAAAGTTTTTATCAAGAATGTAAGGCACTTGTATGAGTAGGAAGAAAGGAGAGTGAATGGTTCTCAGTGAAGGTCGGTCTGTGGCAGGAGTGTGTGATGTCTCCATGGTTGTTTAATTTGTTATGGATGGGGTTGTTAGGGAGGTAAATGCAAGAGTTTTGGAGAGAGAGGCAAGTATGCAGTCTGTTGGGGATGAGAGGGTCTGGGAAGTAAGTCAGTTGTTGTTTGACAATGATTCAGCACAGCATTGATGGCTGATTCAAGTGAGAAACTGCAGAAGTTGGTGACTGAGTTTAGAAAAGTGTGTGAAAGGAAAAAGTTCAGAGTAGATGTGAATAAGAACAAGATTTTTAGGTTCAGCAGAGTTGAGGGGGCTGTAAGTTTAAATGGAGAAAAATTTGAGTAATTGAAATGTTTTAGATATATGGCAGTGGGCTTAGCAGCGATTGGAACCATGGAAGCAGAAGTGAGTCACTGGATAGAGGAGGGGGCGAAGATTCTGGGAGTGATGAAGAATGTGTGGAAAGAGAGAACATGATTTTGGAGAGCAAAAATGGGTATGTTTGAAGGAATAGTAGTTTCAACAATGTTATATGGTTGTGCGGCATGGGCTGTAGATAGGGTTGTACGGAGGAGGGTGGATGTGTTGGAAATGAAATGTTTCAGGACCGTATGTGATGTGAAGTGCTTTGATTAAGTAATGAAAGGGTTAGAGAGATGTGTGATATAAGAAAGAATGTTGTTGAGGCAGCAGAAGAGGGTGTGTTGAAATGGTTTGGATATCTGGAGAGAATGAGTGAGGACAGATTGACAAAGAGGATATGTGTCAGAGGTTAAGGGTACAATTAGAAGTGGGAGACCAAATTGGAGGTGGAAAGATGGAGTGAAAAAGATTTTGAGTGATCAGGGCCTGAATATACAAGAGAGAGAGAGGTGTGCAAGGAATTGAGTGAATTAGAATGATTTGGTATACTGGGGTCGAGGTGCTGTCAGTAGACTGAATCAGGGCATATGAAACATCTGGGGTAAAACATGGAATGGTTTGTGCGACCTGGAGACGGATAGGGAGCTGTGGTTTTGGTGCATTACACATGACAGCTAGAGACTGAGTGTGAATGAATGTGGCCTTTGTTGTCTTTTCCTGGCGCTATCTTGTGTGTGCGCAGGGGAAGGGGGGTGCCATTTCATGTGTGGCGGGGTGGCAACAGGAATGGATGAAGGCAGAAAGTATGAATATGTAAATGTGTATATATGTATATGTCTGTGTATGTATATGTATGTATACGTTGAAATGTATAGATATGTATATGTGCGTGTGTGGGCGTGTATGTATATACATGTGTATGTGGGTGGGTTGAGCCATCTTTTGTCTGTTTCCTTGCACTGCCTTGCTAATGTGGTAGACAGCGATAAAGTATAATAAGAAAAAAAAAAGGAAGTGAAATGTTTTAGATATCTGGGAGTGGATTTGGCAGCAGATGGAACCATGGAAGCTGAAGTGAGTCTTAGGGTGTGGGAGGGGGCTAAAGTTCTGGGAGCGTTGAAATATGTGTGGAAGACGAGAACATTATCTCAGAAAGCAAAAATGGGTATGTTTGAAGGAATAGTGAGTCTGACAATGTTATATGGTTGTGAGGCATGGGCTATAGATAGAGTTGTGCAGAGGAGGGTGGATGTGCTGGAAATGAGATGTTTGAGGACAATATGTGGTGTGAGGTGGTTTGACCAAGTAAGTAGTGAAAGTATAAGAGAGATGTGTGGTAATAGAAAGAGTGTGGTTGAGAGAGCTGAAGACGGTGTTTTGGAATGGTTTGGTCACGTGGAGAGAATGAGTGAGGAAAGATTGACAAAGAGGATATATGTGTCAGAGGTGGAGGGTATGAGGATAAGTGGGAGACCAAATTGGAGGTGGAAAGATGGAGTGATAAAGATTTTGAGCGATTGGGGCCTGAACATGCAAGAGGTGAAAGGCATGCGAGGAGTAGAGTGAATTGGAACGATGTGTTATACCAGGGTCGATGTGCTGTCAATGGATTGAACCAGGGCATGTGAAGCGTCTGGGGTAAACCATGAAAAGTTCTGTGGGGCCTGGATGTGGAAAGGGAGCTGTGGTTTCAGCGCATTATACATGACAGCTAGAGACTGAGTGTGAACAAATGTGGCCTTTGTTGTCTTTTCCTAGCACTACCTCGTGCACATGCGGAGGGAGGGGTTTGTTATTTCATGTTTGGCTGGGTCGTGATGGGAATGAATGTGGGCAAACAGTATGAATTATGTACATGTGTATATATGTATATGTCTGTGTGTGTATATATATGTATACGTTGAGATGTATAGGTATGTATATTTGCGTGTATGGACGTGTATGTTTATACTTGTGTATGTGGGTGGTTTAGGGCCATTCTTTCGTCTGTCTCCTTGCGCTACCTCGCTAACCCGGGAGACAGCGACAAAGTATAATACATGAATAGATATTTTTATTTATTTTGCTTTGTTGCTGTCTCCTGCCTTAGCTAGGTGGCACAAGGAAACAGACGAAAGAATGGCCCAACCCACCCACATACACTTGTATATACATACACGTCCACACACGCAAGTATACATACCTATGCATCTCAATGTACACATATATATACACACACAGACATATACATATATACACATGTACATAATTCATACTGTCTGCCTTTATTTATACCCATCGCCTCCTCACCACACACGGAGTAACAACCCCCTCCCCTCTCATGTGTGCGAGGTAGCGCTAGGAAAAGACAACAAAGGCCCCATTCATTCATAATCAGTCTCTAGCTGTCATGTAATAATGCACCGAAACCACAGCTCCCTTTCTACATCCAGGCCCCACACAACTTTCCATGGTTTACCCCAGACGCTTCACATGCCCTGGTTCAATCCATTGACAGCACGTCAATCCCGGTATACCACATCGTTTCAATTCATTCTATTCCTTGCACGCCTTTCACCCTCCTGCATGTTCAGGCCCCAATCACTCAAAATGTTTTTCACTGCATCTTTCCACCTCCAATTTGGTCTCCCACTTCTCGTTGTTCCCTCCACCTCCGACACATATATCCTCTTTGTCAATCTTTCCTCACTCATTCTCTCCATGTGCCCAAACCATTTCAAAACACCCTCTTCTGCTCTCTCAACCACACTCTTTTTATTTCCATACATCTCTCTTACCCTTACATTACTTACTTGATCAAACCACCTCACACCACATATTGTCCTCAAACATCTCATTTCCAGCACATCCACCCTCCTGCGCACAACTCTATCCATAGCCCACGCCTTGCAGCCATACAACATTGTTGGAACCACTATTCCTTCAAACATACCCATTTTTGCTTTCCGAGATAATGTTCTTGACTTCCAAACATTCTTCAAGGCTCCCAAAATTTTCACCCCCTCCCCAACCCTATGATTCACTTCCACTTCCATGGTTCCATCTACTGCCAGATCCACTCCCAGATATCTAAAACACTTTACTTCCTCCAGATTTTCTCCATTCAAACTTACCTCCCAATTGACTTGACTCTCAACCCTACTGTACCTAATAACCTTGCTCTTATTCACATTTACTCTTAACTTTCTTCTTTCACACACTTTACCAAACTCAGTCACCAGCTTCTGCATAGATATGTATTTATTTATTTTATTTATTTTGCTTTGTCGCTGTCTCCCGCGTTAGCGAGGGAGCGCAAGGAAATAGACGAAAGAATGGCCCAACCCGCCCACATACGCATGTATATACATACATGTCCACACACGCACAATATACATACCTATACATCTCATTGTACACATATATACACACACACAGACATATACACATATGCACATGTACATAATTCATACTGTCTGCCTTTATTTGTTCCCATCGCCACCTCGCCACACATGGAATAACAATCCCCTCCCCCCTCATGTATGCGAGGTAGCGCTAGGAAAAACACCAAAGGCCCCATTCGTTCACACTCAGTCTCTAGCTGTCATGTAATAATGCACCGAAACCACAGCTCCCTTTCCACATCCAGGCCCCACACACTTTGCATGGTTTACCCCAGACGCTTCACATGCCCTGGTTCAATATATTGACAGCACGTTGACCCCGGTATACCACATCGTTCCAATTCACTCTATTCCTTGCACGCCTTTCACCCTCCTGCATGTTCAGGCCCCGATCACTCACAATCTTTTTCACTCCATCTTTCCACCTCCAATTTGGTCTCCCACTTCTCATTGTTCCCTCCACCTCTGACACATATATCCTCTTGGTCAATCTCTCCCCACTCATTCTCTCCATATACCCAAACCATTTCAAAACACCCTCTTCTGCTCTCTCAACCACACTCTTTTTCCACACCTCTCTCTCAGCCTTACATTACTTACTAGATCAAACCACCTCACACCACATATTGTCCTCAAACATCTCATTTCCAGCACATCCACCCTCCTGCGCACAACTCTATCCATAGCCCACACCTTGCAACCATACAACATTGTTGAAACCACTATTCCTTCAAACATACCCACCCATTTTTGCTTTCCGAGATAATGTTCTCGACTTCCAAACATTCTTCAAGGCTCCCAGAATTTTCGCCCCCTCCCCCACCCTATGATTCACTTCCGCTTCCATGATTCCACCTGCTGCCAGATCCACTCCCAGATATCTAAAACACTTCACTTCCTCCAGCTTTTCTCCATTCAAACTTACCTCCCAATTGACTTGACCCTCAACCCTACTGTACCTAATAACCTTGCTCTTATTCACATTTACTCTTAACTTTCTTCTTTCACACACTTTACCAAACTCAGTCAGCAGCTTCTGCAGTTTCTTACATGAATCAACCAACAGCGCTGTATCATCAGCGAACAACAACTGACTCACTTCCCAAGCTCTCTCATCCACAACAGCCTGCATACTTGCCCCTCTTTCCAAAACTCTTGCATTCACCTCCTTAACAACCCCATCCATAAAGAAATTAAACAACCATGGAGACATCACACACCCCTGCCGCAAACCTACATTCACTGAGAACCAATCACTTTCCTCTCTTCCTACACGTACACATGCCTTACATCCTCGATAAAAACTTTTCACTGCTTCTAACAACTTGCCTCCCACACCATATATTCTTAATACCTTCCACAAAGCATCTCTATCAACTCTATCATATGCCTTCTCCAGATCCATAAATGCTACATACAAATCCATTTGCTTTTCTAAGTATTTCTCACATACATTCTTCAAAGCAAACACCTGATCCACACATCCTCTACCACTTCTGAAACCACACTGCTCTTCCCCAGTCTGATGCTCTGTACATGCCTTCACCCTCTCAATCAATACCCTCCCATATAATTTACCAGGAATACTCAACAAACTTATACCTCTGTAATTTGAGCACTCACTCTTACCCCTTTGCCTTTGTACAATGGCACTATGCAAGCATTCTGCCAATCCTCAGGCACGTCACCATTAATCATACATACATTAAATAACTTTACCAACCAGTCAACAATACAGTCACCCCCTTTTTTAATAAATTCCACCGCAATACCATCCACACCTGCTGCTTTGCCGGCTTTCATCTTCCGCAAAGCTTTTACTACCTCT
>NC_092242.1:21691857-21696992 GCF_036320965.1 Panulirus ornatus | reverse complement strand
TTCACCTTCCAGTATGTTCAAGCCCTGATTGCTCAAAATCTTTTTCACTCCAGCCTTCTACCTCTAATTTGGTTTCCCACTTTTCCTCATTCCCTCGACCTGTGACATATATCCTCTTGGTCAATATTTCCTCACTCATTCTCTGCATGTGACCAAACCAATTCAGTACACCCTCTTCTGCTCCCTCATCCACCCTTTTTTTTCATTACTTTACATCTCTCTGACCCTTTCTTTACTTACTCGATCAAACCACCTCACACCACATATTATCCTCAAACATCTCATTTTCAGCACATCCCCCTTCTACGCACAACCCTCTCTATAGCCCACGCCTCACAACCATTTAACATTGATGGAACCATTATTCCTTCAAACATATCCATTTTTGCTCTCCGAGATAAAATTCTCGCCTTCCACACATTCTTCAACACTTTCAGAATCTTCGCCTTTTCCTCCACCTTGTGACTCACTTCCGCTTCCATGGTTCCATCCGCTGCTAAGTCCACTCGCAGATATCTAAAACACTTCACTTTCCCAGTGTTTCTCCATTCAAACTTACGTCCCCATTGACTTATCCCTCAACGCTACTGAACATATTAACCTTGCTCCTATTCACATTTACTTTCAGCTTTCTTCTTCCACACACTTTACCAAACTCAGTCACCAACTTCTTCAGTTTCTCACCCGAATCAGCCACCAGTGCTGTATCATCAGCGAACAATAACTGACTCACTTCCTGAGCCGTCATCCACAACAGACTGCATACTTGCCCCTCTCTCCAAAACTCTTGCATTCACCTCCCTAACAACCCCATCCTTAAACAAATTCAACAACCATGGATACATCACGCACCCCTGTCACAAACCAACTTTCACTGGGGACCAATCTCTTCTCTTCCTACTCATACACATGCCTTACACATCCTTGTTAAAAACTTTTCACTGCTTCCAGTAACTTGCCTCCCACACCATATACTTTTAATACCTTCCTTAATGCATCTTTATCAACTCTATATGTCTTCTACAGATCCATAAATGCTACATACATATATCTTGTGGAGGGAAGGGGAAAATTTGTAGAGTTTATCAGAAAAGAAGAGAGAATGTTGGGGAGAAGAGAGTGGTGACAGTAAGTTGAGCTTGGAAAGGAGACATGTCTGAGGAAGTAATAGGAGAGATTGAGTGCTGAAAGGCATAAGAAGAAACCAAATTATGTAAGGGGAGTGGTGGAGAAATGGAATGTATTTAGGGAAGCAGTGATGGCTTGTGCAAAAGATGCATGTGGCATGAGAAAGGTGGGAGCTGGGCAGATTAGAAAGGATATTGAGTGGTGGGATGAAGAAGTAAGATTGTTAGTGAAAGAGAAAAGAGAGGCGTTTGAACGATATTTGCAGGGAAGTAGTGCAAATGACAGAGAGATATATAAAAGAAAGAGGCAGGAGGTGAAGAGAAAGGTGCAAGAGGTGAAAAAAAGGGCAAATGAGAGTCAGGGTGAGAGAGTATCATAAAATTTTATGGAGGATAAAAAGAAGTTTAGGAAGGAGGAAAATAAAGTGCGTAAGAGAAGAGAACAAATGGGAACATTGGTGAAGGGGGCAAATGGGGAGGTAATAACAAGTAGTGATGAAGTAAGAAGGAGATAGAGTGAGTATTTTGAAGGTTTGTTAAATGTATGATGAGAGAGTGGTAGATATAGGGTGTTTTGGTTGAGATGGTGTGCGAAGTGAGAGGGTCAGGAAGAATGGTTTGGTAAACAGAGAAGAGGTAGTGAAAGTTTTGCGGAAAATGAAAGCTGGCAAGGCAGCAGGTTTGGATGGTATTGCAGTGGAATATATGAAAAAAGGGGGTGACTCTGTTGTTGATTGGTTGATAAGGATATTGAATGTATGTGTGGATCATGTTAAAGTTCCTGATGATTGGCAGAATGCATACATAGTGCCATTGTACAAAGGGAAAGGGGATAAAGGTGAGTGTTCAAATTACAGAGGTATGTGTTTGTTGTGTATTCCTGGGAAATTATATGTGAGGGTAAAGACATGTACAGAGCATCAGATTTGGGAAGAGTATTGTGGTTTCAGAAGTGGTTGAGGATGTATGAATCAGGTGTTTGCTTCCAAGAATGTTTGTGAGAAATACTTAGAAAAACAGATGGATTTGTATGTAGCATTTATGGATCTGGAGAAGGCATGTTAGAGTTGATAGAGGTGCTTTTTGGAAAGTTTTAAGGGTATATGGAATGGGGGGGTAGGTTGCTAGAAGCATTGAAAAGTTTTTATCGAGGATATAAGGCATGTGTATAAGTAGGAAGAGAGGAAAGTGATTGATTCCCAGTGAATATCAGTTTGTGGCAGGGGTGCATGATGTCTCCATAGTTGTTTAGTTTGTTTATGGATAGGGTGGTTAGGGAGGTGAATGCAAGAATTTTTGAGAGGGGTAAATATGCTGGGCTTGGGAAGTGAGTCAGTTGTTGTTCGCTGATGATACAGTGCTGGTGGCTGATTCGGGTGAGAAACTGTAGAATTTGGTGACTGAGTTTGGTAAAGTGTGTGAAAGAAGGAAGTTGAGAGTAAATGTGAATAAGAGCAAGGTCATTAGGCTCAGTAGAGTTGAGGGACAAGTTTACTGGGAGGTAAGTTTGAATGGAGGAAAACTTTGGAGGAAGTGAAGTGTTTTAGATGTCTGGGAGTGGACTTATCAGTGGATGGAACCATGGAAGCAGAAGTGAGTTTCAGGGTGGAGGAGGAGGCGAAGATTCTGGGAGCGTTAAAGAATATGTGGAAGGGGAGAATGTTATCTCAGAGAACAAAAATGGGTATGTTTGAAGGAATTGTGGTTCCAACAATGTTATATTGTTGTGAGGCATGGGCTATAGATAGGGTTGTGCAGAGGAGGGTTGATGTGTTGGAAGTGAAATGTTTGAGGACAGTATGTGGTGTGAGTTGGTTTGATCGAGTAAGTAATGAAAGAGTAAGAGATGTGTGGTAATAAAAAGAGTGTGGTTGAGAGAGCTGAAGAGGGTGTTGAAATGGATTTGACACATATAGAGAATGAATGAGAATAGATTGACAAAGAGGATATATGTTTCAGAGGTGGAGGGAAGAAGGAGAATTGGAAGCCCAAATTGGAGGTGGAAGGATGGAGTGAAAAATATTTTGAGCGATCAGGCCCTGAACATACAGGAGGGTGAAAGGCATGCAAGGAATAGAATGAATTGGAACAATTTGGTATACTGACAGGAGGGTGAAAGGCATGCAAGGAATAGATTGAATTGGAACAATTTGGTATACTGGGGTTGATGTGCTGTCAGTGGATTGAACCAGGGCATGTGAAGCAACTGGGGTAAACCATGAAAACTTCTGTGGTGCCTGGATGTGGAAAGGAAACTGTGGTTTCAGTGCATTACACATGACAGCTAGAGACTGAATGTGAACGATTGTGGCCTTTTTTGTCTTTTCCTGGCACTTCTTTGCTGGAGGGGGTTGGTTGATGGATGCTATTTCATGTGTGGCTGGGTGGTGATGGAATGGATGAAGGCAGCACGTTTGAATATGTACGTGTTTATATGTATATGTCTGTGTAAGTATATGTATATACATTGAATTGTATATGTATGTATATGTGCGTGTGTGGGCGTTTATTTATATACATGTTTATGTGGGTGGATTGGGCCATCCCTTGTCTGTTTCCTCGCGTTACTTTGCTAACGTGGGAGACGGTGATTAAATATAATAAAAAAAAATCAGAGTTGGAAGGATGGAGTGAAAAAGATTTTGAGTGATAGTGGCCTGGACATACAGGAGGGTAAAAAGTGTGCAAGGAATAGAGTGACTTGGAACGATGTGGTATACTGGCATTGACATGCTGTCAATAGATTGGTCCAGGGCATATGAATTGTCTGGGGTAAACCATGGAAAGTTCTGTGGGGCCTGGATGTGGAAAGGGATCTGTGGTTTCAGTGCATTGCACATGACAGCTAGAGACTGAGTGTGAATGAATGTGGTCTTTTTTTTTTCTGTTTTTGGAGCTCCATTGCTGGAGTGGTGGGGGTTATGCTATTTCATGTGTAGTGGGGCGGAGACAGGAATGGATGAAGGCAGCAAGTATGAGTATATACATGTGTATATATGTATATGTCTGTGTATTCTTATGTATGTATATGTTGAAATGTATATGTATGTATATGTGCGTGTGTTGGCATTTATATATAAGACATACATGTGGTAATAAAAAAGATGGTTGAGAGAGCAGAAGAGGGTGTGTTCAAATGAACTGGACAAATAGAAAGAATGAGTGAGGAAAGACTGACAAAGAGGATGTATAAGTCAGAAGTGGAGGGAACAAGAAGAAGCGGGAGACCAAACTGGAGGTGCAAGGTTGGAATGAAAAGATTTTGAGTGATCAGGGCCTGAACATAAAGGAGGGTGAGAGGCATACAAGGAATAGAATGAATTAGAATGATGTGGTATACCGGGGTCGACGTGCTGTCAATGGACTCCCACGTCAGTGATGTAGTGCATGGAAACAGACAAGGAATGGCCCAACCCAACCACATACATATGCATACCCTTTCATTTCTTATTCGATCAAACCACCTCACCCCACATATTGTCCTCAGACTGTACATTTCCAATATATCCACCCTTCTCTAAACGACCCTATCTATATCCCATGCCTTGTAACCATATAGCATTGTTGGAACCACTGTTCCTTCAAACATACCCATTTTTGCTCTGTAAGATAACATTCTTGCCTTCCGCACAATTTTCAACGCTCCCAGAACCTACTCCCCCTCCCTCACCCTGTGACTCACCTCCGCTTCGGTTTTCATCCACTGCTAAGTCCACTCCCAGATATCAAAAGTACTTCACTTCCTCCATCCTTTATCATCTCAGATAAGGATAGATTTGCTGAATGTATTGGTAAAAGATATGAAGGGCATACCTAAAGGGTTTGGGTTTCTATGTAGTTTAATATATCATTTGAAGTAAGTATGGCCAGTATGGAATAATTCTGAAAAGGTAAAACATTTAGATGGTGAAGCTCAGCTTCTACATGAGATTGATTCACACATGGAGAGAAAGGCTTGGCCTGATAATAGTTCATTCAGCTGTTCTTAAACATAAGGAGTGTGAATTC
>NC_092242.1:21676857-21686857 GCF_036320965.1 Panulirus ornatus | reverse complement strand
GGTTGTTCGTTGATGATACAGTGCTGGTGGCTGATTCAAGTGAGAAACTGCAGAAGTTGATGACTGAGTTTGGTAAAGTGTGTGAGAGAAGAAAGCTGAGAGTAAATGTGAATAAGAGCAAGGTTATTTGGTACAGTAGGGTTGAGTGACAAGTTTATTGGGAGATAAGTTTGGAGAAAAACTGGAGGAAGTGAAGTGTTTTAGATATCTGGGAGTGGATTTAGCGGTTGATGGAACCATGGAAGTGGAAGTGAGGCACAGGGTGGGGGAGGGTGTGAAGGTTCTGGGAGTGTTGAAGAATGTGTGGAAAGTGAGAAAATTATCACGGAGAGCAAAAATGGGTATGTTTGAAGGAATAGTGGTCCCAACAATGTTACACAGTTGCAAGACATGGGCTATAGATAGGGTTGTGTGGAGGAGGGTGGATGTGTTGGAAATGAAATGTTTGAGGACAATATATGGTGTGAAGTGGATTGATCGAGTAAGTAATGAAAGGGTAAGAAAGATGTTTGGTAATAAAAAGAGTGTGGTTGAAAGAGCAGAAGAGGGTGTATTGAAATGGTTAGGTCACATTGAGAGAATGAGTGAGGAAAGATTGACAAAGAGGATATATGTGTCAGAGGTAGAGGGAACGAGAAGTGGGAGACCAAGTTGGAGGTGGAAGGATGGAGTGAAAAAGATTTTGAGCAATCGGGGCCTGAACATGCAGGAGGGTGAAAGGCGTGCCAGGAATAAAGTGAATTGGAATGATGTGGTATACCGGGTTGATGTGCTGTCAGTGGATTGAACCAGGGCATGTGAAGCATTTGGAGTAAACCATGGAAAGTTGTGTGGGGCCTAGATGTGGAAAGGGAGTTGTGTTTTTAGTACATTACACACAACAGCTTGAGACTGAGTGTGAACGAATGTGGCCTTTGTTGTCTTTTCCTAGTGCTATCTTAAGTGTGCACAGGGGGAGGGGGTGCTATTTCATGTATGGCGGGGTGATGACAGGAATGGATGAAGGGAGCAAGTATGAATATGTACATGTATATATATATCTCTCTGTATATATATATGTATGTATTCCTATGAGTCCACAGGGAAAATGAAACATGATAATTGCCCAAGTGCACTTTTGTGTATTAATCACATCATCGGGAACACGAGAGAAATACAACAAAAGTGCACACGGGAACTTATTGTGTTTCATTTTCCCTGTGGACTCAAAGGAATATACTTGGTCACACATGAAATTGTGATCCTTCCCAATATGTATGTATATGTTGAAATGTATGTGTGTGTATATGTGCACGTATTGGCATTTATGTATATACATGTGTATGTGGGTGGTTTTCGTCTGTTTCCTTGCACTACCTCGCTAATGTGGGAGAGAGCGACTATGTATAATAGATATTAAGTAAATAGAGTTAGATATTTCAAGTACTGAGTCACCTGGAAGTGAAGTTTACTGTAACATTTTAAATGTTTCACTTTAACAAATCAACTTTTATTAAAGGAATCTACCCTCCACCTTGGAGACATCATGGAAATTTGGTCAGGTGCTCTGTTGACATCTGATCCATTATACTGTATTTGGCCTCCCCAAGGCAAGTAAATCATCGATCAGCAGTGCAAACATATTTTAGCCATTATTATAGTATATTGTTACATCATATAGCAGGGTCAAGTAGAGTCTTCACATTCAAGGTTAATGGTAGGTAATAAGTTTTATTCTTGATATAGTTTTGGTGATATAAAAGTAAAGTTAATAACATCCAAATAGTTTGTCTAACCACCAGCAAACAGGTTAGAAAACCAAATTTTCTGATGAGGAAAGGCCAGAGTGGCCAACCTTCCAAATCTACCAATAGTAATTGCTCAGCAGTTTTAATAATTATTTCTTCATACCCCTATATTTTTTTCCTTACCACTGGCAAACAGTGAAAGTTGGGCAAAAACCATTTTATTAGTAACTATAGTGCAGAGTGAGGATTGAATTTTTCAAGCTCAAATATTTGTAGCTCAAGCTAGAACAGTGCACTCTGAACAGTTGAGGGAAGTGTGGTTTTAGAGAACACATGATCTACTGCTCTACATCTTGAGACAATATAGGCCATAAGGAAATGGAAGATTGCTGTGGGAGTATTGGTTGGAATTGGGGGGTATGAGAAGTGCCACACAACTACCAACATTATTCCCACCAGGAATAGAGTTTAGATAAGCAGATATAAAAAACAGTTGCCAGCTTAACTTTTAACATTGTTCAACAAACCCTCCATTGATAACCAGTTGGTGGATGGAGTGGAAACTTTAGTTTTAGATAATTCAAATACTGTATATACGTATATAAAGTCTTTCCTTACACAACAGTCTTTCCTTAGACAACAGTATCTTTAGTGCTGTAATGCCATGATCAAGAAGAAAATATTACAGCAGTTTCTCTTTGGGTCATGAAATGTTGATTAGGAAGAAAATAAAATGATGCAGGAAAGAGTATGCCAAGGGCAGCAATGCCAAAAGGAAACTCCCATAGGAGTATCGCAGCACCCATCAAATTTGTTTTCTTTACATCTCTGTTGTTTTGCAGTATTGGCACTGGCCCCTCTCCCTGGCAGTCCCCTCTAACCCAGTCACTCAGTGAGGAATTAGAGATAGTTTTGCTTCTACGTAATAATGAAGACAAGCAATTATATTATGCCTGCTGAAATGTGGCTGATTGGTTATTTGATTATACTTTTCACTAAAACATCTGTAAGGTTTAAAAAATTTATGCTTTCCCATAAACACTTTTTATTTCCACACATCTCTCTTACCCTTTCATTATTTACTCAATCAAACCACCGTACACCACATATTGTCCTCAAACATTAAATTTCCTGCACATCCACCCTCCTCCGTACAACCCTGTCTATAGCCTATGCATCGCAACCATATAATATTGTTGAAACTACTATTCCTTCAAACATACCCATTTTTGCTCTGAGATAACGAATTCTCCTTCCACACATTCTTCATCAATCCCAGAACCTTTGACCCCTCTCCCACCTGTGACTCACTACTACTTCCATGGTTCCACTTGCTGCTTAGTCAACTCCCAAATATCTAAAATACTTCACTTCTCCAGTTTTTCTCCAGTCAAACTTACATCCCAATTAGCTTGTCCCTCAACCCTACTGAACATAATAAGCTTGCTCTTATTCGTATTTACTTTCAACTTTCTCCTTTCACACACTTTTCCAAACTCAGTCACCATCTTATGCAGTTTCTCACTCAAATCAGCCACCAGTACTATATCATCATCAAACAACATCTGACTCACTTCCCTGACCCTCTCATCCCCAAAGACTGCATACTTACCTGTCTCTCCAAAACTCTTGCATTTACCTCCCTAACCACCCCATCCATAAACATTAAACAACCATGGAGACATCATGCATCTCTGCTGCAGACTGACCATCACTGGGTACCACTCACTCTCCTCTTTTCCTAATCATACACATGCCTTACATCCTTGATAAAAACTTTTAAGTGCATCTAGCAGCTTACCTCCAACACCATACACTCTTAAGACCTTCCACAAAGCATCTCCATCAACCCTACCATATTCCTTCTCCAGATCCATAAATGCTACATACAAATCCATCTGTTTTTCTAAGTATTTCTCTCACACATTCTTTAAAGCAAATGCTTGATCCATATATTCTCTACCTCTTCTGAAACCACAGTTTTTCCCCACTCTGATGTTCTATACATGCTTTCGCCCTCTCAGTTATTACCCACCCATACAATTTCCCAGGAATACTCAACAAACTTATACCAGTCTTCATCCCCTTTGCCTTTGCACAGTGGCATTATGCATGTATTCCACCAGTCCTCAGGCACTTCACCATGAACCATACATACATTGAATATCCTTACCAGTCAATCAACAAGACAGTCACCCCTTTTCTTAGTAAATTCCACTGCAATACCATCCAAACATGCCACCTTGCTGGATTTCATCTTCTGCAGTGCTTTCACTACCTCTTCCCACTAAACCAAGCCATTCCCCTTAACCCTCTCACTTCGAACACCACCATGACTAAAGCACCCTACATCTACTACTCTTATCATTAAACACCTTTCGACAAACCTTCAAAATATTCACTCCATCTCCATCTCACTTCATCACTGCCTGTTATCACTTTTGCCCTTTTGCCTACTTCACCGATGTTCCTATATTTCATCACTACCTGTTGTCATATTCCCCCCTCTTCCCCCTTTGTTGGTGTTCCCATTTGTTCTCATGTCTTATGCACGTCATTTACCTCCTTCCAAAACGCCTTTTTATTCTCCGTAAAGTTTAGTGTTACTCTCTCACCCCAACTCTCATTTGCCCTCTTTTTCAACACTTGCATGTTCCTCTTTTCCTCCTGCCACTTTCTTTTATACATCTCCCAGTCATTTGCACTCCTTCCGTGTAAGTGTCATCCAAATGCCTCTCTTTTCTCTTTCACTAGTAACTTCACATCCTCATGCCACCATATGCTGCATGCATCTTTTGCCATCACTGCTTCCCAAAATACATCCCATTCCTCACCCATTCCCCTCATCATTTTTTGTTCACTGTTTGCCATTCTACACTCAATCTGACCTGGGGCTTCCTTTCACAGGTCTCCTTTCCAAGCTCACTTACTTCACCAATCTCTTGTCCTCACTATTTTATCTTCTTTTTTGGAAACCTCTACAAATCTTCACCTTCGCCTCCACCAGGTAGTGATCAGACATCCTACCAGCTGCCCCTCAGCACATTAACATCCAAAAGTCCCTCTTCTACATGCCCATCAGTTAACATGTAATCTAGTGATGCCCTTTGACCATCTCTCCTACTCACACACATATACTTATGCATATCTCTCTTTTAAACCAGGTATTCCCAATCACCTTTCTTTTTTTGAGCACACAAAATCCACAAGCTCTTCACCGTTTCCATTCACAACACTTAATATCCCATGTATACCTAGTATACCCTCAAGTGCCACATTACTCACCTTCTCATTTAAATCACCCATCACTAATACCTGGTCCTGTACACCAAAGCTGCTTACACACTCAGCTGCTTCCAAAACACTTGCTTCTCATGATCTTTCTTTCCATGACCAGGTTCATAAGCATCAATAATCACCCATCTCTCTCTATCCACTTTCAATTTTACCCACACCAATCTAGAATTTACTTTCTTACACTATGTCACACACTCCCACAACTGCTTCAGGAGTAGTGCTACTCCTTCCTTTGCTCTTTTCCTCTCACCAAGCCCTGACTTTACTTCTATGATTTTCTGAAACATTCTTCAGCTTTGCTTTGCTTCACTCAGAGCCAGAAAACAAATATTTCTTTCCTCAAACAAACTACCTCTCTCTCCTTTCTTCTCATCTTGGTTACATATACACACATTCAGACACCCTAATTTGATTCTTCGAGGAGGATGAGTTCTCCCTGCTTGACTCCCTCTTCTGTTTCCCCTTTTAGAAATTGAAATACAGGAAGGGTAGGGTTTCCAGCCACCTGCTCACACCCCTTCTATGACACGCAGGGAATATCTGGGAAGTATTCTTTCTCCCATATGCATGTATATGTGCATGTATCGGCATTTATGTATGTATGTGGCATGTATATGGGCCGTTCTTCATCTGTTTCCTTGTGCTACCTCATTGATGTAGAAAACTGCGATCAAGTATAATGAAAAAAGAAAAATGAGTGCCTTGTATTACTGAGTCTCCTCAAGTGTATGTTGCCATAGCTGTTGGTGGTAAAAAAATCTTCTCATCATTAAAGACCACACTGGGACCAAAAATCTTCTACAACATACTGGTGAGCAAAGGCAAGGCAGCCAGTGCAGTGTTGTTTGGTGAGGTGCTCCTTAACAGTAGGAACCCTGTGGTGAACATTCCCCTCGTGTAAGCGCCACTGGATAGTCTCCACTGACACTGGCAGCTGCAGGTCCTTGCAGATCTTGATTATGTTGCTGAAGGGGTTGTCCTGCATTGCTTATAGTACGGCCTCATAAGATAGAGGAGATAATAGCTTTATTGCTTACCAGAATTATACCACTATATACAGTGATAATTATATTCAAACTGTGTTCAACTTACTGAGGTTTGTTAGATGCTGGGCGATGACCTGAATTGAGACCCACTCCTATAAAGGGCAGGGGTATGGTTGCACTTTTTTTTGCTGGTCTAGTCTTGTTGATATATTCATGATGAACACAAGAGAAGCATTGTTCTACCTCAAGTGGTGAAGGGGTGAAAATACTTCGGTTTGTGTTTGATTAGCTACTTACATTAGTATAAGATGATGTAATTGGCTGGTTTCATTCATTATTTTCACTCAATTCTGTTCTTAGACTTTTCCTTTATTTCCAAACTAGAATTACACCATGCAGTTGGTACCACATAACGTGGGCCATTATCAGTATCCAAGACAGAATTTGCTTGGCAAAGATTTTATTGTTGTGATATTTCAACGTATGAAGAATACAGGCATTCCTAATACCACAGACCTACTGTGTTCCTTGAATACTGCTGTTTTGGTAACCTGTAGGAGCTGCTACATGGCATCATACATTAGTTCATTACTATTACTATACATAAGGTGCTGCAGATTTAATTATTATTTATTTCAGGTTTGGATGGTATTGTAGTGGAATTTATTAAAAAAAGGGGGTGACTGTATTGTTGACTGGTTGGTAAGGTTATTTAATGTATGTGTGACTCATGGTGAGGTGCCTGAAGATTGGCGGAATGCGTGCATAGTGCCATTGTACAAAGGCAAAGGGGATAAGAGTGAGTGCTGAAATTACAGAGGTATAAGTTTGTTGAGTATTCCTGGTAAATTATATGGGAGGGTATTGATTGAGAGGGTGAAGGCATGTACAGAGCATCAGATTGGGGAAGAGCAGTGTGGTTTCAGAAGTGGTGTGGATCAGGTGTTTGCTTTGAAGAATGTATGTGAGAAATACTTAGAAAAGCAAATGGATTTGTATGTAGCATTTATGGATCTGGAGAAGGCATATGATAGAGTTGATAGAGATGCTCTGTGGAAGGTATTAAAAATATATGGTGTGGGAGGCAAGTTGTTAGAAGCAGTGAAAAGTTTTTATCGAGGATGTAAGGCATGTGTGTGTGTAGGAAGAGAGGAAAGTGATTGGTTCTCAGTGAATGTAGGTTTGCGGCAGGGGTGTGTGATGTCTCCATGGTTGTTTAATTTGTTTATGGATGGGGTTGTTAGGGAGGTGAATGCAAGAGTTTTGGAAAGAGGGGCAAGTATGAAGTCTGTTAGGGATGAGAGAGCTTGGGAAGTGAGTCAGTTGTTTTTTGCTGATGATACAGCGCTGGTGGCTGATTCATGTGAGAAACTGCAGAAGGTGGTGACTGAGTTTGGTAAAGTGTGTGAAAGAAGAAAGTTAAGAGTAAATGTGAATAAGAGCAAGGTTTTTAGGTACAGTAGGGTTGAGGGTCAAGTCAATTGAGAGGTAAGTTTGAATGGAGAAAAACTGGAGGAAGTAAAGTGTTTTAGATATCTGGGAGTGGATCTGGCAGCGGATGGAACCATGGAAGCGGAAGTGAATCATAGGGTGGGGGAGGGGGCGAAAATCCTGGGAGCTTTGAAGAATGTGTGGAAATCGAGAACATTATCTCGGAAAGCAAAAATGGGTATGTTTGAAGGAATAGTGGTTCCAACAATGTTGTATGGTTGCAAGGCGTGGGCTATGGATAGAGTTGTGCGCAGGAGGATGGATGTGCTGGAAATGAGATGTTTGAGGACAATGTGTGGTGTGAGGTGGTTTGATCGAGTAAGTAATGTAAGGGTAAGAGAGATGTGTGGAAATAAGAAGAGCGTGGTTGACAGAGCAGAAGAGTGTGTTTTGAAATGGTTTGGTCACATGGAGAGAATGAGTGAGGAAAGATTGACCAAAAGGATATATGTGTCGGAGGTGGAGGGAACGAGGAGAAGTGGGAGACCAAATTGGAGGTGGAAAGATGGAGTGAAAAAGATTTTGAGTGATCGGGGCCTGAACATGCAGGAGGGTGAAAGGAGGGCAAGAAATAGAGTGAATTGGATTGATGTGGTATACCGGGGTTGATGTGCTGTCAGTGGATTGAATCAGGGCATGTGAAGCGTCTGGGGTAAACCATGGAAAGTTGTGTGGGGCGTGGATGTGGAAAGGGAGCTGTGGTTTCGGGCATTATTGCATGACAGCTGGAGACTGAGTGTGAACGAATGGGGACTTTGTTTTCTTTTCCTAGCGCTACCTCGCACACATGAGGGGGAGGGGGATGGTATTCCATGTGTGGCGAGGTGGCGATGGGAGTGAATGGGGGCAGACAGTGTTAATTGTGTGCATGGGTATATATGTATGTGTCTGTGTGTGTATATATATGTGTACATTGAGATGTATAGGTATGTATATTTGCGTGTGTGGACGTGTGTGTATACACATGTGTATGGGGGTGGGTTGGGCCATTTCTTTCTTCTGTTTCCTTGCGCTACCTCGCAAATGCGGGAGACAGCGACAAAGCAAAATAAATAAAATGAAATATTCTTTCAATGTAAGGAAAACATTGTATCCTAGGCCTACTTGCCAAATGGCCTGAAGAAGAAATTATTCTCACTCACCACATCACTGTAGAATCACTCTGATGTATAGTTGTGATTGTCATAGGCAGTGCAAGTTTAAACAGCATGGCTAGAAATCTCACTTATATGGACTTTATGCTGTCTCAAATATTGCTTGACCGGCCCTATCATATTTGCCTGCACCAGCCATGCAAGCAATACGCCCCCCAAGAATTTTATCGATTAGTCACTAAATCAGCAAGCATTGAGCCTATTATACCATGACAAAGTACTGTATATTTTCACCGGTTATACATTTGGTAGGCTTTCTTATTGTTGTCAGTATTAAGCAAGGTTATTAGGTACAGTAGGGTTGAGGGTCAAGTCAATTGGGAGGTGAGTTTGAATGGAGAAAAACTGGAGGAAGTAAAGTGTTTTAGATATCTGGGAGTGGATCTGGCAGTGGATGGAACCATGGAAGCGGAAGTGAATCATAGGGTGGGGGAGGGGGCGAAAATCCTGGGAGCCTTGAAGAATGTGTGGAAGTCGAGAACATTATCTCGGAAAGCAAAAATGGGTATGTTTGAAGGAATAGTGGTTCCAACAATGTCGTATGGTTGCGAGGCGTGGGCTATGGATAGAGTTGTGCGCAGAAGGGTGGATGTGCTGGAAATGAGATGTTTGAGGACAATGTGTGGTGTGAGGTGGTTTGATCGAGTAAGTAATGTAAGGGTAAGAGAGATGTGTGGAAATAAAAAGAGCGTGGTTGAGAGAGCAGAAGAGGGTGTTTTGAAATGGTTTGGTCACATGGAGAGAATGAGTGAGGAAAGATTGACCAAGAGGATATATGTGTCGGAGGTGGAGGGAACGAGGAGAAGTGGGAGACCAAATTGGAGGTGGAAAGATGGAGTGAAAAAGATTTTGTGTGATCGGGGCCTGAACATGCAGGAGGATGAAAGGCGGGCAAGGAATAGAGTGAATTGGAATGATGTGGTATACCGGGGTTGACGTGCTGTCAGTGGATTGAATCAGGGCATGTCAAGCATCTGGGGTAAACCATGGAAAGTTGTGTGGGGCGTGGATGTGGAAAGGGAGCTGTGGTTTCGGGCATTATTGCGCTGCAGCTAGAGACTGAGTGTGAACGAATGGGGCCTTTGTTGTCTTTTCCTAGTGCTACCTCACACACATGAGGGGGGAGGGGGATGGTATTCCATGTGTGGCGAGGTGGCGATGGGAGTGAATGGGGGCAGTGTGAATTGTGTGAATGGGTATATATGTATATGTCTGTGTGTGTATATATATATGTGTACATTGAGATGTATAGGTATGTATATTTGCGTGTGTGGACGTGTGTGTGTGTATACAATGTGTATGGGGGTGGGTTGGGCCATTTCTTTCGTCTGTTTCCTTGCGCTAC
>NC_092242.1:21637243-21676757 GCF_036320965.1 Panulirus ornatus | reverse complement strand
TCTTTTAAAGCTCCCAGAACTTTTTCCCCCTCCCAACCCTATGATTCACTTCTGCTTCCATGGTTCCATCCGCTGCCAAATCTACTCCCAGATATTTAAAACACTTTACTTCCTCCAGTTTTCCTCCATTCAAACTTACCTCCCAATTGACCTGTCCCTCAACCCTATTGTACCTAATAACCTTGCTCTTATTCACATTCACTCTCAGCTTTCTTTTACACACTTTACGAAACTCAGTCACCAGCTTCTGCAGTTTCTCACACGAATCAGCCACCAGCGCTCTATCATCAGTGAACAACAAGTGACTCACTTCCTAAGCTGTCTCATCCACAACAGACTACATACTTGCCCCTCTTTCCAAAACTCTTGCATTCACCTCCCTAACAACCCCATCCATAAATGAATTAAAGAACCATGGAGACATCACACACCCCTGCCATAAACCTACATTCACTGAGAACCAATCACTTTCCTCTCCTCCTACATGTACACATGCCTTACATACTCGATAAAAACTTTTCATTGTTTCTAACAACTTGCCTCCCACACCATATATTCTTAATACCTTCCACAGAGCATCTCTATCAACTCTATCTTATGCCTTCTCCATATCCATAAACGCCACATACAAATCCATTTTCTTTTCTAAGTATTTCTCACATACATTCTTCAAAGCAAACACCTGATCCACACATCCTCTACCACTTCTGAAACCACACTTCCCGAATCTAATGCTCTGTACATACCTTCACCCTCTCAACCAATACCCTCCCATATAATTTCCAAGGAATACTCAACAAACTTATACCTCTGTAATTTGAGCACTCACTTTTATCTCCCTTGCCTTTTTACAATGGGACTATGCAAGCATTCCGCCAATCTTCAGGCACCTCACCATGAGTCATACATACATTAAATAACCTTACCAACCAGTCATCAATACACTCATCCCCTTTTTTAATAAAATCCACTTGAATACCATCCAAACCTGCTGCCTTGCTGTCTTTCATCTTCTGCAAAGCTTTTACTACCTCTTGTCTGTTTACAAAATTATTTTCCCTAACCCTCTCACTTTGCACACCACCTCGACCAAAACACCCTATATCTGCCACTCTATCATGAAACACATTCAACAAACCTTCAAAATACTCACTCCATCTCCTTCTCACATCACCACTACTTGTTTTCACCTCCCCATTATCCCCCTTCACTGAAGTTCCCATTTGTTCCCTTGTCTTATGCACTTTATTTACCTCCTTCCAAAACATCTTTTTATTCTCCCTAAAATTTAATAATGCTCTCTCACCCCAACTGTCATTTGCCCTCTTTTTCACCTTTTGCACCTTTCTCTTGACCTCCTGCCTCTTTCTTTTATACATATCCCTGTCGTTTGAATTATTTCCCTGCAAAAATCATCCAAATGCCTCTCTCTTCTCTTTCACTAGCAATCTTACTTCTTTATCCCACCATTCGCTACTCCTCCTAATCTGCCCACCTCCCACTCTTCTCATGCCACAAGCATCTCTTGTGCAAGCCATCATTGCTTCCCTAAATACATCCCATTCCTCCTCCACTCCCCTTACATCCTTTGTTCTCACCCTTTTCCATTCTGTACTCAGTCTCTCCTGATACTTCCTCACACAAGTCTCCTTCCCAAGCTCACTTACTCTCACCATTCTTTCTACCCCAACATTCTCTCTCCTTTTCTGAAAACCTCTGCAAATCTTCACCTTTGCCTCCCTCCAGTTGCACCTCTTAGCACATTAACATCCAAAAGTCTCTCTTTCATGCGCTTATCAATTAACACATAATCTAATAACGCTCTCTGGCCATCTCTCCTACTTACATACGTATATTTATGTATATCTCTCTTTTTAAATCAGGTATTCCCAATCATAAGTCCTTTTCCATTACATAAATCTTCAAGCTCTTCACCATTTTGATTTACAACTCTGAACATCCCATGTACACCAATTATTCCCTCAACTGCCACATTACTCACCTTTGCATTTAAATCACCCATCACTATAACCCAGTCTCGTGCATCAAAACTACTAACACACTCACTCAGCTGCTGCCAAAACACTTGTGTCTCATGATCTTTCTTCTCATGCCCAGGTGCATATGCACCAATAATCACCCATCTCTCTCCATCCACTTTCAGTTTTACCCATATCAATCTATAGTTTACTTTCTTACACTCTATCACATACTCCCACAACTCCTGTTTCAGGAGTAGTGCTACTCCTTCCCTTGCTCTTGTCCTCTCACTAACCCCTGACTTTACTCCCAAGACATTCCCAAAGCACTCTTCCTCTTTATCCTTGAGCTTCGTTTCACTCAGAGCCAAAACATGCAGGTTCCTTTCCTCAAACATACTACCTATCTCTCCTTTTTTCTCATCTTGGTTACATCCACACACATTTAGACACCACAATGTGAGCCTTTGAGGAGGATGAGCACTCCCCGCGTGACTCCTTCTTCTGTTTCCCCTTTTAGAAAGTTGAAATACAAGGAGGGAAGGGTTTCCAGCCCCACGCTCATGTCCCCTTTTGTCGCCTTCTATGACACTGGAGGAATGCGTGGGAAGTATTCTTTCTCCCTTATATATGTTGAAATGTATAGGTATGTATATATTCATGTGTGGACGTGTATGTATATGCATGTTTATGTGGGTGGGTTGCACCATTCTTTCGTGTGTTTCCTTGCACTACCTCGCTAATGCAGGAGACAGCAACAAAGTATAATAGATGAATAATAAACCTCATAAATCACCTCTATACCTCTTTATAACTTATAAACTCATTTTTTTTTTTTTTTACAGTGGGAGGAAGAACTGGATAAGAATGAGGTATTGGTTTTGGTTGCACAGATATTCCATGATCTTGTTATTCATGCAAGGTTAAAATTGTCATCAATCAACCTCCTCATTATGGATGAGTGTCATCATGCAACAGGTTGTCACCCTATGCGGGAGATCATGAGACAGTATGAATCTTTAAAGAAATCTTCCCTTGAGAAGTGTCCAAAAGTATTAGGGCTTACAGCCTGCGTCATCCAACGTAAATGCAAAAAGAAAGATGTCATGGATAGCATGAAAAAATTGGAAGTAGCTATGGATTGTGCTTTAGAGACTGCTAAAGATCAAGATGAAGTTGTCAGATATAGCACTGGACCAAAGGAAAGCATTATTTGCTATGGCCTTTGATGAAGAGACAGATTATCAAGAAGTTATAAAGGCCCAGTTACTTGGACTCTTGAATGATGTAAATGAATTTGAATGTATTCAAGGAAGATATAAAAAAGTTGTGAAGAAGAAAATTGAAAACATTAAGCACATCATGACAGCTCTTGGAGATTGGAGTGTAGCTCGTGCTGTCAAGTATGAAATGGATCACTTTGCTGAAGCTATAGATTTTGAGGATGTGCCAGCAGTACAGGAATTTCTGCAATTATTGCAGTTTAGGTTTGAAAGCATTCATGAGTTTTGCGTGGCTGAGGAGTCAAAGATGGACAGTCCCGAAGGCCATGTTACTAAAAAGGTTGAGAGATTATTTGAAATACTTAGGGCATGTCATAGGAGAGAAGTATATGGATTGATCTTTGTTGAAAGGAGATGCACTGCTAAGATTCTGTATGACCTTCTTTTAGAGGTTGCTGCTGGAGATCATGGCCTTTCTTTTATAAAGCCCACATATATTATTGGTAGTACTACCCGTCTTGGTACTGATATTCGTTTAGCTGAACTAGAACTTCGAAAGCAAAAGGAAACTTTAGAAAAATTTCGCAAAGGTGAATGTAACATAATAGTTTCAACTAGTGTCTTAGAAGAAGGATTGGATGTTAGAAAGTGCAATGTAGTTATCCGTTTTGACAAACCAGTGAATTATCGTGCATATGTGCAATCAAAAGGAAGAGCACGAGCACATCCTTCAAGATATCTTCTCATGGTGCCAGAGACAGATTTGCTAGAAATGAAAGAAACAGTTGATGTATATAAGGAAATTGGAAAGTCTTTAATGAGTCTTTGTCATAACCGTTCACAGCCTTCTCTTTCAGAAATGTCCCAGCACTATGAACAGGATGTACATGTTGCTCCTTATGAGCCTTATGGATCTGATGGCCCAAAAGTCACCATCAATTCTGCCATATCACTTATCAACATTTATTGTGGGAAATTACCTCATGATAAATTTACAGAGCTGTTACCTGAAGTTGTTAGCACAATCAATGAAGAAGATAAAGTGATGGTTGGTATCCGGTTACCTATCAATTCATGCTTGAAAGAAATGGTGCATGGTGACTGGATGGAGAACAAAGAACTTGCTAAGAAGAGTGCTGCAATGTGTGTATGTAAGAAGCTGCATGAGATAGGAGAACTAAATGAACGTTTACGACCAACTGAATTTGTAGATGATGGCATCTTGGAAGATTTAATAGAAATTCCAATTGAGGAAGCTTCAAAGGATGGGGCACATGAACCTGGTACAAAGAAACGCTGTCAAATATATGAGAAAGAAGTGTGTGAAGCCTTCACCCACTTCCAGGAAGGAGGTTATTACCTCTATTCAATTAGCATGCGACCGAACAAAGAGCTTCTTAGTAGTGTGGTTATTGACTCCTCTGAGTGTGACACAACAGTAGGATTTATATGTAAACAAAAGTTGAAGCATTGTCCATTTCCACTATACTTCTCTAAATGGGGAGAATTGGAGGTTAGTATAAAATGTATAAATGAACTCATAGACCCTACACCTGAGCAAATATGTAAAATTCAACACTTTCACAGGTTGGTCTTTGAAAATTTATTATCAATCAATAGTTCTCTATTTGAATTTAGTCCAGGTGATTCAGGTGTCTATATTGTACCAATAGGAAAAACAGGAAATGCACAAACCATTCACGAAGATATTCTAAACCAGATTGCTCCATTGAAATCTCTGAGGTGTTCTGTGGAAAATAGATTACCTAATGATAAGGCTTACCAGTTCAATAGGCCTGCTTTTGAGGATGCCATAGTCTACCCATTATATGATTCCCAGGTCAGATGCTATGTATTATATTTCTGAAATTTTAGATAACGTAAATCCACGAGCAGAATTTCCTGACTTAAAGGATGAATTTTCTTCCTATGAAGAATATTTCTTTAGAAAATATGGTATGAGGATCTCCAACAGAGAGCAGCCTTTGGTAGTTGTTAAACATTTGCCAAAGGATTTGAAATATTTGAAAAAAATTGAATGTTCTGGTCAAAAGACAAAGAAAAAGAGGAAGCATTTAGCCATGTTCATCCCTGAACTGTGTGGCATAATGCCCTTAAAAGCTTCTCTCTGGTGGCAGATCATGTGTGTCCCTTCCATTCTTTGTCGCTTGAATGGTTTGAATTTAGCTATGCAATTGAATACTGATCTGGAAATTACAAAATGTTCATCAGAAGATTCAGAAAATTTGGCAGTCAGTAACACATGGACAGAAGAAATTACTAAAAGAATGTTGGAATCTCACAAAAAAAATTTGTCTGTTCTTCTTGTAAAAAAGAAGAAAGAATATATCCATCCATTTATGTTACTTAATGCTCTCACACTTCGTGGGGCAAATGATTGTGTTGATCTGGAAAGGTTGGAAGTTCTTGGAGATTCATTCTTGAAGTATATTACAGCAGAAAGGTTATTTTTAAAGGATTCAAGAAAACATGAGGGACAACTCTCATCGTGTCGTAGTAAATTAGTGTCTAACAGAACTTTGTATTCTTTGGCAAAGAAGAGGAAGATACCTGAAAAAATTCAGTCAATTAATCTGTGTCCTCAAACTAATGGCTTTCTGCCAGGCTTTATCATCAAACATCAAGTGGATCTTAAACTGAGAAATCTTAATCTTCCCCATCACTTGTGGCCTCTTCTCCCTGATTTTGGTCATCTTGATAACCTTGAGAAGGTAAGAGCTTAATTGTAAATTTTTATTTCATTTTATTTCATTTTTCAGCGGATGGAACCATGGAAGCGGAAGTGGATCATAGGATGGGGGAGGGGGCAAAAATTCTGGGAGCCTTGAAGAATGTGTGGAAGTCGAGAACATTATCTCGGAAAGCAAAAATGGGTATGTTTGAAGGAATAGTGGTTCCAACAATGTTGTATGGTTGCGAGGCGTGGACTATGGATAGAGTTGTGCGCAGGAGGATGGATGTGCTGGAAATGAGATGTTTGAGGACAATGTGTGGTGTGAGGTGGTTTGATCGAGTAAGTAACGTAAGGGTAAGAGAGATGTGTGGAAATAAAAAGAGCGTGGTTGAGAGAGCAGAAGAGGGTGTTTTGAAATGGTTTGGGCACATGGAGAGAATGAGTGAGGAAAGATTGACCAAGAGGATATATGTGTCAGAGGTGGAGGGAACGAGGAGAAGAGGGAGACCAAATTGGAGGTGGAAAGATGGAGTGAAAAAGATTTGTGTGATCGGGGCCTGAACATGCAGGAGGGTGAAAGGAGGGCAAGGAATAGAGTGAATTGGAGCTTTGCGGAAGATGAAAGCTGGCAAGGCAGCAGGTTTGGATGGTATTGCAGTGGAATTTATTAAAAAAGGGGGTGACTGTGTTGTTGACTGGTTGGTAAGGTTATTTAATGTATGTATGACTCATGGTGAGGTGCCTGAGGATTGGCGGAATGCGTGCATAGTGCCATTGTACAAAGGCAAAGGGGATAAGAGTGAGTGCTCAAATTACAGAGGTATAAGTTTGTTGAGTATTCCTGGTAAATTATATGGGAGGGTATTGATTGAGAGGGTGAAGGCATGTACAGAGCATCAGATTGGGGAAGAGCAGTGTGGTTTCAGAAGTGGTAGAGGATGTGTGGATCAGGTGTTTGCTTTGAAGAATGTATGTGAGAAATACTTAGAAAAGCAAATGGATTTGTATGTAGCATTTATGGATCTGGAGAAGGCATATGATAGAGTTGATAGAGATGCTCTGTGGAAGGTATTAAGAATATATGGTGTGGGAGGCAAGTTGTTAGAAGCAGTGAAAGGTTTTTATCGAGGATGTAAGGCATGTGTACGTGTAGGAAGAGAGGAAAGTGATTGGTTCTCAGTGAATGTAGGTTTGCGGCAGGGGTGTGTGATGTCTCCATGGTTGTTTAATTTGCTTATGGATGGGGTTGTTAGGGAGGTAAATGCAAGAGTCTTGGAAAGAGGGGCAAGTATGAAGTCTGTTGGGGATGAGAGAGCTTGGGAAGTGAGTCAGTTGTTGTTCGCTGATGATACAGCGCTGGTGGCTGATTCATGTGAGAAACTGCAGAAGCTGGTGACTGAGTTTGGTAAAGTGTGTGGAAGAAGAAAGTTAAGAGTAAATGTGAATAAGAGCAAGGTTATTAGGTACAGTAGGGTTGAGGGTCAAGTCAATTGGGAGGTGAGTTTGAATGGAGAAAAACTGGAGGAAGTGAAGTGTTTTAGATATCTGGGAGTGGATCTGTCAGCGGATGGAACCATGGAAGCGGAAGTGGATCATAGGGTGGGGCAGGGGGCGAAAATTTTGGGAGCCTTGAAAAATGTGTGGAAGTCGAGAACATTATCTCGGAAAGCAAAAATGGGTATGTTTGAAGGAATAGTGGTTCCAACAATGTTGTATGGTTGCGAGGCGTGGGCTATGGATAGAGTTGTTCACAGGAGGATGGATGTGCTGGAAATGAGATGTTTGAGGACAATGTGTGGTGTGAGGTGGTTTGATCGAGTAAGTAACGTAAGGGTAAGAGAGATGTGTGGAAATAAAAAGAGCGTGGTTGAGAGAGCAGAAGAGGGTGTTTTGAAATGGTTTGGGCACATGGAGAGAATGAGTGAGGAAAGATTGACCAAGAGGATATATGTGTCGGAGGTGGAGGGAACGAGGAGAAGAGGGAGACCAAATTGGAGGTGGAAAGATGGAGTGAAAAGGATTTTGTGTGATCGGGGCCTGAACATGCAGGAGGGTGAAAGGAGGGCAAGGAATAGAGTGAATTGGAGCGATGTGGTATACAGGGGTTGATGTGCTGTCAGTGGATTGAATCAAGGCATGTGAAGCGTCCGGGGTAAACCATGGAAAGCTGTGTAGGTATGTATATTTGCGTGTGTGGACGTGTGTATGTACATGTGTATGGGGGGGGGTTGGGCCATTTCTTTCGTCTGTTTCCTTGCGCTACCTCGCAAACGCGGGAGACAGCGACGAGGTATAAAAAAAAAAAAAAAAGGAGCGATGTGGTATACCGGGGTTGACGTGCTGTCAGTGGATTGAATCAGGGCATGTGAAGCGTCTGGGGTAAACCATGGAAAGCTGTGTAGGTATGTATATTTGCGTGTGTGGACGTATGTATATACATGTGTATGGGGGTGGGTTGGGCCATTTCTTTCGTCTGTTTCCTTGCACTACCTCGCAAACGCGGGAGACAGCGAAAAAAAAAAAATACCTTTAACTTATGTTTCTGCTTATTTGGGGTTAATCAAGTGCTTAATAAAAGTATGTATGTGGGAATTGATTATAGCAGAGCTGGGTCCCCACCCTACACCATGTAGGCAGTCAGATCTTTATATGACCACATTTTCATTCAGTATCTTTCATTGTGAGATTTGCATACCATAACTTGCTTTTTTGTCCTGATGATCCATTTCACCCTACAGATGATAGTCATATTTAGGCCTTCTATTACTTTGTTCCATCTTCAGCACTTTACTTATGTTGGGATGAACTTTACAATGTATCATACAGCTTGTATGTTGATGCCATCTTCCTCACTTTTGATTTATCTCTTGACCTTTGCATCATCTGCACACATATTCAGGTGATAATCCATATCTTTTGGCAAGTTATTCACATAGATGATGAAGAGAAGCATCCCAGAACAGCATCCCATAGGACTCTTCCAGTGACATCCACCCATTTAGGAAAGGGTTGACGTGCTGTTTGTTCCCTTCCACTTCGATAATCTATTGTCCATTGGAGGAGTCTTTGCTTTATTTCTGCTTAGTGATCCAACTTCTTTATCAGCGTCCCATTTAGTATAGTGTTGAATGCTCTGTGGCAGTCCTGATACTGACATTTCACCTTACCTTCTGTCTTATAAGAGAGAGTTTACTGTCTCATAGAACTCTTAAGTGGTTTGTTACACTTGACCTTCTTTCCTTAAAACCATGCTGCCTCTCACTTGGGTAATTTCTCCTGTGTAGAAAGTTAACCTAGCAGCTGGATGATCCCTTGCTGCACCATGCTGTATAGCATCTGCTTGGTGTCTGCTCGCCAGGTCAGGGTGCAAAGGGCTGTACCTACTCCTGTTGGTGGATCCCATCCCTCTAATGGTGCTGCAGACAGATGTCTTGCATCTGAAAGGAGTGGGTTACTGCTTTCTGTAGTGCCACGGTGACAAGCAGAGGCTGGTGCAGTATAGCTCTTGGTTTCTATGCGATGTAAAGATAAGGTATTCCTTGATGGAGTTGGAACTCATTGCAACAGTGTGGGTCATGAAGAAGTGCTGCCTGTATCTGTAAGGTGTACCATACTTTTATCTCACCTGTCACAAGCTGCTGGTGCCAGTTTTGAATGACTGCACACTGGATGCTGTGTGATCGATGTCTCTAGCATCTGAAGGAGAAGATGGTGCTGTTTCCTCCACAACAGTATGATGCAAGGGGAAAGAGCATTCAATTTCAGTGTGTATTTCGGTACATCTGTGGTTGACCAGACCTTTGTATACCTAGAGGCAGAGGCAAACATCACTTAGTCGTTACACAGCTCTATGATGGTCAGAGCAGTGATAGTGTTGCTTTAACCCTTAGATCACTTCTGTGACCTTGCCTTTGAGGAAATGTGAACAGTTGGTACCCAGGATGACACCTACCATCAGCTTCATGGTGCCATCATAACAGTTCTCTCAAACAGGAAGAAAGCACTTGTGGCATTATGTGACTTATGGAAACTATGAGACAACCTTAATATTAATGCAGGTGTTGTTCTCCTCTGCGCCTTTCTCATGACCTCCACCCCACTCTACCACAGTGTCCTGCCCTTCCTTGAGGACTTTCATTGAGGCATAGAGGTTACAGAATGCCATGCTAAGTAGATGGTGTGGTGGCCTGGCATTGCCAATGACATCATGAACACTATGAAGGTATGTGGCACATTCTAGATCCTGCAGCAATCCCAGGTAAAGGAGCTGTTTATATGTATTTTGATTCTCTATATCTGGGTGGCCACAGGCTGGCGAGTATGGAAGGGATGCCACATCATGCAGTACTGTCAAGCTTCTCCAGATTCTTTGATTTGTGGGGTTACCTGTTTGCCTCTGCATGAATGGTGGATCTCAGTTCTCTATCTCAGAATTTTGTGCCTTCCTCAACTGTTTGGGTGTGAGTCACCATGTCTCATCACTTGATTACCTGCAAGCCAACAGCCATACTGAGGCCTGTGTGAAGCAGATGAAGCACCTCATAATAAAGATCACCAGCAGTGACTGCCTTGACAATGAAAACTTCAACTGAAGACTGATGGAGATAATAACACTCCCTGCCCAGACAGCTGGTCACTTTCTTTGGTCCTCCTTGGTCACCTGCTGTGTACAGCCATTCCAAAACACTGCTGCTACTTTGGTCCTGAGTGGCAGGACACAGTGGAGCTTGGTGCTCCTGTTTGCATCCAAGAACATGTCACGTAGTGTTAGGACAATGCAGGGACAGTCTTTAGGTATCGGTCGCCACTAGAACTATCACGTCAAGCTCCCCAGTGGTAAAGTATATTGGAGAATCTGCCGCTTCCTGAGGCAACATCACACTCCCATCACCACCACTCCTTTAACCTTGCTAATTAGAACCACTGCCCCCAACACGCCTACAACAGCCCCTCATGTGGGGATTAGCATAAGGTCTGTCTTGCCACATCACCCAGATGCAACCACAGTGGACTGCCTGGACATCTGAATCCTCATTTGCTTTTTGGACTCTTTCAGCAGGGAAGTTAAGAAAGTTTTTGATGTTTCTTTATCACATTATGTCTCATGTATTGCTACATGTAATGTTAACATTGCAGCGAATTACTTTTGAATGAGCATGATGCACCCTGTCCGTGGAAGCTAGAAGCACTTGGTCAGTCAGCACAAATGTTTGTTTTAATCTCACTTCTGTATCTGTATCTTGTTTGTCTGTGAATAAATTTATGTTACTATTTCCTGGAATATTTTGCTATCCCTTATTAAGAGGGCCAGTCCCTCTTCTCTTTTATTATCTCTGTCTATTTTCTTTGTTTATCCCCTCTGGACTGATATTGTCAGACTTCCGTTGTTGTCTGAGTTAAGTCTCTTCCTCTTTAATGATATTCAGGTTGCTATCCCTGAAATGGTCTTTTGATTGTAGCTTGTTACCATTTGCCACTACACATGTGTTAGAATACAAAATCTTTAGTCTACATCACTTGACACAAATTAGTTCTGTCCCCCCTATTGATGTTCCTCCCCCCTTGCCTGATGTAATCCCTCTCTTGTTTTGCCTTCAGCCAGCTCTATATAGTTTCCTCCTTTCCCTCTTTGCCATGTCACTCTTGTCCTACACTCCTATAACTCCTGCCTTCTGGTAAGTTTGTATGACTCTTTCAGCCTCTTTCACAGAAACTCTTCCTTGTTCCCGTTCTCTTGACATCCATTACTTCTTGACTTGCAAATATAAGTTCCATGAGTATCCTTGTGAACTTGTTCGCACTTCCTAGCTTTCCTTTCTTTTTTGTTCAGAAGATGTTTCTCTTCCAGTAAAAAGATTGTCACAGACTTGTATCTAATAGCTTCCCCTGTCACAACTTCCTTCATTTGTAATATGCCCCATCTTACCTGTAGCTCCTGCAATCATGCGATTCCCTCTTTCATATTCTACCTAAAATCTACTTTTTCATCTTTTCACTGAAGTCTCCACTGTACCCCAGACTTCAACTAGCTTGTATCAGACTTTATGTACAGCCACTTCCTCACTCTTACCCAGTGCTGTCGAGTGCCTAACTATTTTGGAATCTTCAGAAGCAGCACTAGAGTTTACCAGTTATGGAGACATTTTTGCCATGGCCACCATGTGAGGGAGTTCCCAAAGGGAACAGGCATCATAGATATAGATAGATAGATAGAATCTTCAATATTCCAACAGTTTGGTTCATCTTCCATTTTTACATCTTTGTTGTTTTCTTTATGTAGCATCCTACTCCTGAATGTGCTTGCAACCTCTTTGGTAATCCTATTCAGTACCCCATGCCATATGTCTGTTTTAGAAACCTCATTATCCCTATAACTTTGTTCCTCTTCTTTCTTTTTATCTGTATGGTTTTCTTTAGTCCAAGACTTACCTTTTATCTGGCTGTCTACTTTATCATTCCCAGGCTTCAGTTCCTCAGCTTTGTGGTTTTTTATGTTCAGGAATCAGCTCAGCTTTTGCCTGTCATTCCCTGCCATGTTAAGATTATACTCTTGTGTGGTGGTAGCATCTAATAGTACCCTAATTGGAAGTTCTCTGACAGTTTTACATAATTTTTCTACCTCTGGTGCTCTTTTATGGTCCTTGTTTATAGCCTCCAATATCTTTACCTTTTCCTCCAGTGATGCATTATCAGAAAACCATCTCTTAAAGACCTGATGATTATCATTTTAGATAATCTAATAGTACCCTAATTGGAAGTTCCCTGACAGTTTTGCATAATTTTTCTATTTCTGGTGCTCTTTTATGGTCCTTGTTTATATCCTCCAATATCTTTACCTTTTCCTCCAGTGATGTATTATCAGAAAACCATCTCTTAAAGACCTGATGATTATCATTTTAGATAAGGCTCACATGTGCCATGTTTGTGGAACAAATCTTATTGTTCACTGATGGGGAGATATCATATGCTTGGCAGTTTGTTAAAGTCTTTAAAGTCAGCTGAACTTGATTTCCCATTTCAATCACTATATTATTAAGAGTAGGGAAATGCAATTTGTGCTTGCTGCCCTTGAGTTTACTGATTTTTTACAGTTCCTTTCTGGATAATGTTTTTCCTCTGCTTGTAAATAATGATAGGTCCCGAGAAGTTGTCCCAGAAAGAAAAGGCCAATGTTTTTGCTTGGGATCAAGAAAATGTTTCTACAAGTGAGATCTCAAGGTGTACTAGCAAGGCTGAGTCTATCATTAGGACATTTGTTGCCTAAGCTCATTGGCTTCCTTTAAACAACATTACTCCTTGAAAAGCTGGGTCTGGTCAACTGAGGAAGACCATTTAGGCAACTGAAAACCTGGTGAAGCATTAGGTGTTGAAAAACCCTTCCTTGTCTGCAGCTGTATTGAAAAAAGTCCCCTAAAATTCTTGCATGGATGTCAGAGAGAACAACATAGCACCACTTGGATAAGGATCATACTGTCATGTTGTGAAGCAACCTCATATCACATTTATGTATGTGAAATGCTTGGAAAGTTTCACAAGGGTATCAAGTGATATAACAGGAAAGCATGGAAGGTTGAGGCAGCCAATTAATGTCAGCCATTGCTTGCTTCATTACACGCTGACAGTAGTAAAGTATCTAGATTTTGTTATGGTGAGGGTGTTTTTGTAGTGAGGGGTGTCAAGGTGGGTTATATATATATTCTCTTTAAGATTCTAACAGTAATGGAGAACATTACAAGTCAGTGCTGTGTGATTATTCGTTGTTTTTTCATGATCTACATTGTATTTTTATGTGAGATGGTGCACTTTGCTGCAAAGCAAGATCTTATTCGTTATTTTTTCATGACCTACATTGTGTGAGTATTTTTATGTGAGATGGTGCACCTTGCTGCAAAGCAGAATCAGTAATGCAATGGTTCAGTGAGAAACATCAAAAGTGTAGGAATGACCAGACAACTTGCATGATTTAAATCCAATAGAAAATTATTGGAATGTGAAGAAAATAAGTTATCATTGCACAACTTCATATCAGTGCTGAAATCAAAAGGATGTGTGATTGAATACCTCTGGAAGTTTTTTATTTTTTTTTGTAATATACTTAGTCACTGTCTCCTGCGTTAGCAAGGTAGTGCAAGGAAACAGACGAAAGAATGGCCCAACCCACCCATATACACATTTATATACATAAATGCCCACATGGACACATATACATATCTATGCATTTCAGTGTATACATACATATACATACACAGACATATACATATATACACATGTACATATTCACACTTGCTGTCTTCATCCATTCTCATCGTCACCCCGCCACACATGAAACAGCACCCCCCTCCCCCTGCATGCGCACGTGTGAGGCAGCACTAGGAAAAGACAACAAAGGCCACATTTGTTCACACTCAGTCTCTATCTGTCATGTGTAATGTGCCGAAACCACAGCTCCCTTTCCACATCCAGGCCCTGCAAAACTTTCCATGGTTTACCCCAGACGCTTCACATGCCCTGGTTCAATCCATTGACAGCACGTTGACCCCGGTATACCACATCGTTCCAATTCTTTCTATTCCTTGCACGCCTTTCACCCTCCAGTATGTTCAGGCCCCAATCACTCAAAATCTTTTTCACTCCAGCCTTCTACCTCCAATTTGGTCCCCCATTTCTCCTCGTTCCCTCCACCTCTGACTCATATATCCTCTTTGTCATTTGTTTCTCACTCATTCTCTCCATGTGGAAAACCTTTTCAATACACCCTCTTCTGCTCTCTCAACCAGACTCTTTTTATTACCACCCTTTCATTACTTACTCATCTCTCTTACCCTTTCATTACCTAATCAAACCACCACACACCACATATTGTCCTCAGACATCTCATTTCCAACACATCCACCCTCCTCCGCACATCCCTATCTATAGCCCATGCCCCGCAACCATATAACATTGTTGGAACCACTGTTACTTCAAACATAAACATACCCATTTTTGCTTTGAGATAACATTCTCGCCTTCCACACATTCTTCAACGCTCCCAGAACCTTCACCCCCTCCCCCACTTCATGGCTCACTTTCACTTCCATGGTTCTATCTGCTGCTAAATCCACTCCCAGATATCTAAAGCACTTCACTTCCTCCAGTTTCTCTCCATTCAAACTTACCTCCCAGTAAACTTGTTCCTCGACCCTTCTGAACCTAATAACCTTGCTCTTATTCATATTTACTCTCAGCTTTCTTCTTTCACACACTTTACCTAACTCAGTCACCATCTTCCGCAGTTTCTCACCTGAATCAGCCACCAGTGCTGTATCATCAGCGAACAACAACTGACTCACTTCCCAAGCCCTCTCATCCACATCCTGGTACTTCCTCATACAAGTCTCCTTTCCAAGCACACTTACTCTCACCACTCTCTTCACCCCAACATTCTCTCATCTGAAAACCTCTACAAATCTTCACCTTCGCCTTCACAAGATAATGATCAGACATCCCTCCAGTTGCCCCTCTCAGCACATTAATATCCAAAAGTCTCTCTTTCACATGCCTATCATTTAACACATAATCCAATAATGCTCTCTGAACATCTCTCCTACTCATGTATTTTTTTTTTTTTTTTTTGCTTTGTCGCTGTCTCCCGCGTTTGCGAGGTAGCGCAAGGAAACAGACGAAAAAAATGGCCCAACCCACCCCCATACACATGTATATACATACGTCCACACACGCAAATATACATACCTACACAGCTTTCCATGGTTTACCCAAGACGCTTCACATGCCCTGATTCAATCCACTGACAGCACGTCAACCCCGGTATACCACATCGATCCAATTCACTCTATTCCTTGCCCTCCTTTCACCCTCCTGCATGTTCAGACCCCGATCACACAAAATCTTTTTCACTCCATCTTTCCACCTCCAATTTGGTCTCCCACTTCTCCTCGTTCCCTCCACCTCCGACACATATATCCTCTTGGTCAATCTTTCCTCACTCATTCTCTCCATGTGCCCAAACCATTTCAAAACACCCTCTTCTGCTCTCTCAACCACGCTCTTTTTATTTTCACACATCTCTCTTACCCTTACATTACTTACTCGATCAAACCACCTCACACCACACATTGTCCTCAAACATCTCATTTCCAGCACATCCATCCTCCTGCGCACAACTCTATCCATATCCCATGCCTCGCAACCATACAACATTGTTGGAACCACTATTCCTTCAAACATACCCATTTTTGCTTTCCGAGATAATGTTCTCGACTTCCACACATTCTTCAAGGCTCCCAGGATTTTCGCCCCCTCCCCCACCCTATGATCCACTTCCGCTTCCATGGTTCCATCCGCTGCCATATCCACTCCCAGATATCTAAAACACTTTACTTCCTCCAGTTTTTCTCCATTCAAACTTACCTCCCAATTGACTTGACCCTCAACCCTACTGTACCTAATTACCTTGCTCTTATTCACATTTACTCTTAACTTTCTTCTTTCACACACTTTACCAAACTCAGTCACCAGCTTCTGCAGTTTCTCACATGAATCAGCCACCAGTGCTGTATCATCAGCGAACAACAACTGACTCACTTCCCAAGCTCTCTCATCCCTAACAGACTTCATACTTGCCCCTCTTTCCAAAACTCTTGCATTCACCTCCCTAACAACCCCATCCATAAACAAATTAAACAACCATGGAGACATCACACACCCCTACCACAAACCTACATTCACTGAGAACCAATCACTTTCCTCTCTTCCTACACATACACATGCCTTACATCCTCGATAAAAACTTTTCACTGCTTCTAACAACTTGCCTCCCACACCATATGTTCTTAATACCTTCCACAGAGCATCTCTATCAACTCTATCATATGCCTTCTCCAGATCCATAAATGCCACATACAAATCCATTTGCTTTTCTAAGTATTTCTCACATACATTCTTCAAAGCAAACACCTGATCCACACATCCTCTACCACTTCTGAAACCACACAGCTCTTCCCCAATCTGATGCTCTGTACATGCCTTCACCCTCTCAATCAATACCCTCCCATATAATTTACCAGGAATACTCAACAAACTTCTTCTTTCTTTCGTACTATTCGCCATTTCCCGCATTAGCGAAGGTAGCGTTATCAACAGAGGACTGGGCCTTAGAGGGAATATCCTCACCTGGCCCCCCCTCTCTGTTCCTTCCTTTGGAAAATTAAAAAAAAAAGAAAAAAAAAAATGAGAGGGGAGGATTTCCAGCCACCCGCTCCCTCCCCTTTTAGTCGCCTTCTACAACACGCAGGGAATACGTGGGAAGTATTCTTTCTCCCCTATCCCCAGGGATAATTTGAGCACTCACTCTTATCCCCTTTGCCTTTGTACAATGACACTATGCACGCATTCCGCCAATCTCAGGCACCTCACCATGAGTCATACATACATTAAATAACCTTACCAACCAGTCAATAATACAGTCACCCCCTTTTTTAATAGATTCCACTGCAATACCATCCAAACCTGCTGCCTTGCTGGCTTTCATCTTCTGCAAAGCTTTTACTACCTCCTCTCTGTTTACCAAATCATTTTCCCTAACCCTCTCACTTTGCACACCTCCTCGACCAAAACACCCTATATCTGCCACTCTATCATCAAACACATTCAACAAACCTTCAAAATACTCACACCATCTCCTTCTCACATCACCACTACTTGTTATCACCTCCCCATTTGCACCCTTCACTGAAGTTCCCATTTGCTCCCTTGTCTTACGCACTTTATTTACCTCCTTCCAGAACATCTTTTTATTCTCCCTAAAATTTAATGATACTCTCTCACTCCAACTCTCATTTGCCCTCTTTTTCACCTCTTGCACCTTTCTCTTGACCTCCTGTCTCTTTCTTTTATACATCTCCCACTCAATTGCATTTTTTCCCTGCAAAAATCGTCCAACTGCCTCTCTCTTCTCTTTCACTAATAATCTTACTTCTTCATCCCACCACTCACTACCCTTTCTAATCAACCCACCTCCCACTCTTCTCATGCCACAAGCATCTTTTGCGCAATCCATCACTGATTCCCTAAATACATCCCATTCCTCCACCACTCCCCTTACTTCCATTGTTCTCTTATGTATATCTCCTTTTAAACTAGGTAATCCCAATCACCAGTCTTTTTTCAGCTCACAAATCTACAAGCTCTTCACCATTTCCATTTTCAGCACTAAACACCCCATGTACACCAATTGTACCCTGAACTGCCACATTACTCACCTTTGCATTCAAATCACTATAACCAGGTCTCGTGCATCAAAGCTGCTAACACACTCACTCAGCTGCTCCCAGAACTTGCCTCTTATGATTTTTCTTCTCATGACCAAATGTGTGGACACCAATGATCAATCATCTCTCATCATCCACTTTCTATTTCTCCCATATCAGTCTAGAGTTTACTTTCTTACACTCTATCACATACTCCCACAACTCCTGCTTTAGGAGTAGTGCTACTCCTTCCTTTGCTCTTGTCCTCTCACCAACCCCTGACTTTACTCCCAAGACATTCCCAAACCACTCTTCCCCTTTATCCTTGAGCTTCATTTCACTCAGAGCCAAAACATCCAGGTTCCTTTCCTCAAACATACTACATGTCTCTCCTTTTTTCTCATCTTGGTTACATCCATACACGTATAGACACCCCAATCTGAACCTTCGAGGAGGATGAGCACTCCCCGCATGACTCCTGTTTCCCTTTTAGAAAGTTAAAATACAAGGAGGGGAGGGTTTCTAGCCCCCTGCTCCCGTCCCCTTTAGTTGTCTTCTACGACACGTGAGGAATGTGTGGGAAGTTTCCTTCTCCCCTATCCCTAGGGATAGGGGAGTTATCCTATATATTATTGAACAGGCTGAAACAGGTCATCAGAGCTATAGGCAACATGACATCATTGTAGAATGTAAATATATAGACTTTGGTTTGTTTTATGAAAGTTTATGCATGAGAGAACTAGAGATACTGTGATACTATGGTGAATCAGGATTTTTTTCTTCTTACAGAGACTTTAAGCTTACAATACATATAACTTCCATACAGTGAGGACCATTCCATCTCTAACACCCCCCACTGACTCCACTGTTTCCTGGGAATCCTTCAAGTTCATATTCATCATTTCATGAACTGCATTCCATTTTTTACTTCCATTTCCTTCTTAGCTTGTACATTATTTTCAGCTCTGGTTTTCGAAAATGCATTTTTTTTTACTTCATGGATGACTTGGTTCTTATTGTTTCCCCAGTTGTTTGTTGCTTGTGGTCATTTTACTTAAAGGCTCCACTTACTGTACCTGGGTGAGATTTCTCTTCCTCATCCAAAGATATTTTGTTGCCAGACTGCAGTATTAAAGTATTTTTATGTAGTATTCTGTCTTTCTGCTTATTTTCCTCAGAAAAATACATTTCAATGGCTTTAGTGTCTCGAGTTGGCCAAGAACAGTAATTTATTTATATTTGGTTCAAAATTAACCTCACTTAGTATCTCTAATTATGGTGCCATTTGCCAGTTTGTGCCAGTCAGTTCAAATTTCCACCTGATTTTATTCACTCTACTAATTTGCTCTTAATCATTGACCTGCCATAGTTCCCAAGGACTAGTGGTGTTATGATGCTCCCAGTTACCAGGAATGGTTGTTGCTTTCTTTCAGGTTCATTATAACTGAAAATATATCCCAGTTTTCAGTCAGAATTTTCATTTCATTGAGTTGCCTGTAAGCTTATTTTCCCATTCTCTTCTGTTGAACACCTTACTAAATTTGTGTGTGCTTATTTTACCATTCTCTTCTGTTGAACACCTTACTAAATTTGTGTGTGTGTGTGTGTTTGTGCGTGTTTATACACAGTTTTGCTTATATATCAACAAAAACAGTGCACACAGCACCAGGGCCTCTGAGAGGAATTTTATCAGGGGTATAAAGTTTCTTTCGGATCCCCTTCCCTTATCCATTAGTCATCCTGTTTTTATCCACTATGGTTTTATTCCATAAGCTGTAAGGCCAAAAAGGGTATGGAAGATGAGAAAGGGGTGGAATGGATTGCTATGTAGATTTTCTACATTTTCTGAGATCCCAGGAAATTCCCGGGCCCCCTTTTGTAACCCCCCCCTTCCCCTTCTATCAGAGGCACTGCTGGGCACAAAATGAGAATTTTATTACTGCACATATAGTATGATGAGCATAGAACTGCTTAACTGTTGAAAGAAAATCAAGTATAGCTAAGTATATTTCAGTTATGAATGTTAGAGAACAGATTAGGAATTGAATACAAGAGAAGTATTTTGTGTAAGTAAATTATATGAATAAAGAAGAGTATCAGTTTATGAATCTCTAGTTTTGGAGACTATTTCTGTGGCCACCCCCATGAGGGAGATCCAGTTGGAACAGACATGAGAGAGAGAATGCTTTATTTACTCAATCATTTCCATTACCATGGCAATGAATTAAGGGTAACAAATGTAATAGTAGACATGAATTAATTGATCAATGAGTTGTAATCAGCCTAAAATGCATGCTATTAAGACTGATTATATGAATGGAGACAAGATGGTGTTGAGTTAGGTTGAATTATAAGTTGAAGAGAGTTGTTATTCCATGTTTTCAAGGCTTGCCATGCTAACCCACTCATTGTTGCAGGTGCTAAGTGTGCCTAAGTGAAATCAACTGAGTGTTTCCTGAAACTGGTGTTTAAAAGTATTACATGCATTAGTTAGATTGCACTTTCTGGACCCATGCAAAGTGTGGGAAAGGTGTGTAGGTATTTGTTGTTGATAGAAAAAGATGTTTGAGTTTTCAGTGATGGTCCCTCTTTTCCCCCAGTTTGCTCAGTGAATTAGCTTTCACATGTTCTTGTAAAATTTTCCATTTGTAATTGCATATGATTTCAAGCTGATAGCCTAAACACCTGAAATGATTTAAATGACCAAGTTTTCATTTACTTAATGTAGGAAGTTGAAATGATATGGAACAAGAATACAACGGCTGGAGCAGGCAGTAAGAAAGGAGGAACATGTTACAATCCCTGGATGGAGCATGAACTGTCAGACAAAAGCATAGCTGATTCTGTTGAAGCATTGATTGGTGCCTACTTGCTTGTTTGTGGTAGTGAGACAGCCATTAACTTCCTTTCTGAGTTGGGTGTGTGTTTCTTCAGAGTAAGTATATATTTTTGTTACATTATTATTTTAGTCTTTCATTACCAATTTCCATTACCTATAAAAAGAAAAAATGTTTGGTTGTTGAATATAACACAGACCAGATAAATATTTGCCTAGCGTTCAATCTAGAAATGATCCTACGTTTTAAGAATGTTTTAGTTTTATAATTGCGTTACCGAAATGCCTTATAGTAACATATTGTTTTTTGTGTTTTAGTTCTTATTTACCAGAAAGGTCAAAGCTTTAGAGGAAAGAATTGATTTATTCCTTAATTCCCTGAATGGTCAAAGCTTTAGAGGAAAGCATTGATTCATTGTTTATACTTTTCATCTTCACTTAAATGATACAACTCTCTTCCTGAAGAGTATCTGTATCCCTGCATAGAAGTATTTTACCTGTATGACATTACTTGCATGTAGCACTCTACATACGCTTTGTGAACAATACCACAACTCTTCTCTGCCACTCATATGGTTGTCAATCTGAGGATTATGAAAGCCGGCAAGGCAGCGGGATTGGATGGTATTGCAGTGGAATTTATTAAAAAAGGGGGTGACTGTGTTGTTGACTGGTTGGTAAGGTTATTTAATGTATGTATGACTCATGGTGAGGTGCCTGAGGATTGGCAGAATGCTTGCCTAGTGCCATTGTACAAAGGCAAAGGGGATAAAGATGAGTGCTCAAATTACAGAGGTATAAGTTTGTTCCTTGCACTACCTCGCTAATGCGGGAGACAGCGACAAAGCAAAATAAATGAATAAATAAATAAGTTTGTTGAGTATTCTTGGAAATTATATGGGAGGGTATTGATCGAGAGGGTGAAGGCATGTACACAGCATCAGATTGGGTAAGAGCAGTGTGGTTTCAGAAGTGGTAGAGGATGTGTGGATCAGGTGTTTGCTTTGAAGAATGTATGTGAGAAATACTTAGAAAAGCAAATTGATTTGTATGTAGCATTTTGGATGTGGAGAAGGCATATGATAAAGTTGATAGAGATGCTCTGTGGAAGGTATTAAAAATATATGGTGTGGGAGGCAAGTTGTTAGAAGCAGTGAAAAGTTGTTATCAAGGATGTAAGGCATGTGTACGAGTAGGAAGAGAGTAAAGTGATTGGTTCTTGGTGAATGTTGGTTTGCAACAGGGGTGCATGATGTCTCCATGGTTGTTTAATTTGCTAATGGATGGGGTTGTTAGGGAGGTGAATACAAGAGTTTTGGAGAGAAGGGCAAGTTAAGGTGGCAATAGAGTCACCATAACAAGTGAACTCCAGTGCCACTTCTTACCCTTTAGTGCTTCTCCATTAACAGGTCACTGGCAGAGGGCAACTCTAGCACAGTGTATGCTGAGGCTGCTCCCTAATGTTCCTACTGACTACATCAGTCGAATGCTACTACCAAATACTTTTACTTAATACGTCTACCTAATGCTTCTGCCTAAATGCTCCTACCTCCTATTTCTGTCTAATGCCCCTACCATTTTGCAAAAAGGCAATGCTAATGCATAGTGCTAACCACAGGAAAAATTAGTTATGAAGAATAAGCTGTGTGTTAAATGTTATCAAGTGTTACAAATGACAAAGGGGGATTGTTCATTTGTGGACAAATTGCCAGTTGTCCATGTGTCAGTGAGGCAAAAAGAAAAGATAGCTGACTCACTAAGCAGATGTCACTAACCCTCCCAATACCCAGGTGGGTAGTGCTTGTAATGTACCTCCCTGGTCGTTGGCTGCCTACCAACTACTACCTACAGCATCGTTATCAACCACATCTTATGCTTTCTCCTGATCCATTGATGCCACATACAAACCCTTTTGCTTTTCCAGTATTCCTTACACACATTCTTCAAGACAAACACTGGACTCACATCCTCTACCACTCCTGTTAAATCACATTTTTCCTCCCTAGTCTGATTCTCTGTGCATGTCACCACCCTCTCTGCCACCACTTTTCCATACAAATCACCAGGTTGCTCACCAAACATATACCTCTGTAATTCAAACATTTACCTATGTTCCCATTGCCCAAATATTACAGTGACATTATAAATGCATTCCACCAGTCCCCAGGTACTTCATTCATACATGTGTTGAAAATCCTAACTAATCAAATGACAGCTCTGTCTTCCCCTTTTATAAGAAATTTAACTGCAGTATCATCCACTTTAGCTACCTTGCCACATTTTATCTTGTACAAAGCTTTCACTATCCATCTGTTCTCTTGTCATTACTCTTTCACATGGTACACTTCCCTAACTTAAACTCTCTTCATCATCTTGCCTATCATCAAACACATTCAGCAGTCCCTCAGAGTCCTCACTTCATCCTCTTCTTATCAGTCTATTTCCTTTTCCCCATTTGTCTCCCTCATTAATTTTCCCATTTGTTATCTTTCTCACACAATTAACCTTCCTCTAAAACATTTTCTTATTTACTTTGAAGTTTGCTGATACTCTCTCACTCCAACTCGTTTTTGCCCTTTTTATAGTCTGCTTCTTCCTCTTGACTGCCTGGCTGCTTCTGTGTATTTTTCTCCAGTTGCAACTGGAACAGTCAGCATTGTCACTCCTTTCTTTCTATGAGTTGTAGACCCAGGGAGTATCGACTTGCTACTTTGAAGCTTTCATTTGAAGTGGCTTCTAAACTGTCATTGTCTGAAGTTGTGATTATCATGTTGAAGTTGTTACCAGTATCAGTAGTGTCTCACTATGTATGATGTTAACTATAGTTTCGATATACTAACAAGTTATTGCAGTGTAACTCTTTCCTGTCCATTGCATGTGAATCTGAGAGTATAAGCTCATGAGTTTGAAGTCAAACATGGGTGAACAGAGGCATTCAGTCAGCTTAGGCAGTGAGATCATGCCAGTAATCCTTCAAAACCATTGATACTTTGATTTTGGTATTGGTGTCATTTTGACCTGAGTAGAAATAATAGAAATTCATAATTGGAAGTATCTTTTGTTAAAGACTTTTCATGAATGATAATACCCACTACTTGATGATGATTTAACTGCTAGAGGTGTAATCACCTTAGGCAGGGTTAGTAGAAAGGTGACGGTGGTGGGAAGGAAAATGCAGTGTGAGGGGTAGAGGAAAGTGAAGTATGATATGTTGGGCCTGCTTCTGATAATCCTAGATGTGTTGGGCCTGCCTCTGATAATCCTTGCATGAAGCAACAGATTGAATACGTTTGCAAAGAAAAGAAGTAAGACAACATTAGTGATGTTATTTATTAACCTTTGTTTAGGTTGTCTTTTTTTTTATAGCACTTCACTGGTTTCTTCTAGTTCTCTTCTCTGCCCACCACCCCAGTTTTTATACCCTGTGGTTTAATTATTCAAATGCAATAGATAGATTGTATTACTTTAACAAATTTCTTTCTACATGCTGGTCCTATTCTACACTCACTGTATTATGAATATAGAATGATACTTATTTAATATACAGTCCATGTAACAACACAGAATGATAATTTCCTAAAGTTTTAAAAATCCTGCACCCTATATGAATGAGTGTTCATACATGGTTATGAATTTCTCATTGATGTTATATTCATTACTCAAACTTCATTGGTTTCCTTTAATGTTGAACATGTGATGGGAATTCACTAAGGAAAAAGCACAGCATGATGTAAGATGTCTGGAAAAATGGGGCAAAAGGTAAGCTTTTTCATGGAAAGATGTTTTGTGGTGATGGCCGTCACAGTGGGGTTGGTCACATATTAACTCAGAGTTGTCATGAATGATTCATACAGATATCGAGTTTGTTATTGATTGGTGAGATTACAAGAAACTTATTTTATTACTTTACCCTGTAGGTGAGCTTTGAAACAACTTACTGAATGTACCTGATGCCATCATACTCAACTTACTAACAATATGAATAATATGTGGGAAAGTGACACAGTGTCCATTATCTGGCCAGCCAACATTTTATTCATACTTATTTTACCAGTTATTTGTTTTGTCTGTGATACTAATCTATGATCTATCACACCCCGCATATTAAAATCACTAGATGAACTTGTATAGATCATGTTTCTTACCATGCTGTGGCGAACATTTTCATGCTTTAGGTATTGCGGAAATCTAGCACGGACCTGACCTCATTTTATAATTCTACATGAAACAGCAGACAGGATGTAATAATTTGTTTTTGCTGTATCCAAACCAGACCACCATCACAATATAGTATCTACATCCCCATGATAAAGATTGCTTTCTCACCACATCAGTGCACCTGTGCAGTATTGACCTCACCCCTTCTGACATCATAAGATCTCACTGTGCATACCACCACCCTATAGCAGACACCATACTTTTATTACAGGCTGAAAACTGTGAAGTATTACATGAAACATAATATGTGCTGCAAGATGATATTTTTTTTATTCATTGTTTAAAAGTGTTTCACAGCTTCCTGGGTACTTATATTGAAAAGAGAATGGTTAACTATTCAAATGTATCCTTTACCTACTACATAGGCTAGTGACATTTGCTTCTGTGGATGGAGGGAAGGACATTGACTATGATTGTATGTGTGCTTGTTTGCTAATTGTAGGGGAGGGGAGGATAGCTGCATTATCATCAAATATTTTAGACCTTTAGAAGCTGGGAATAACATCCAAATTTGTGATTAAGATCACTCTTATCAGTTTTGCTTAGTCCTACTACTTTTCATATTTGTTTCATAGAGTATTTCATTGTATGTAGGTGTCAGCTATCACTACTTTTCTCTCATTCCTCCTAACATTGTTACCATGTTATCTCCTCACACAGCAGCCACAGTAGCCTCCCATTTCCTTACCCCAGGCCACTAATGAAAGCTTCAAAGCAATGAATCGATATTCGCTGAGTTCACACCAAATGGACAGAGATGACTGACAATATTGACCGTCTTGGTTGGATGTGGAGGCAGCTGTACATACACTCTTTCGTGTCTGTACTATCCTATATGTACGCCAATCTTATCCTCTCTCATAAGAAACTTTATTATTTCGCAACATACCTTTATATTGTATTGCTACTTTCTGTAATATAACTACAGTATAGTTTACTTTGCCTCAAGAGAGTACGTACTATTATGGGTACCTACAAGAAAATTTTGCTGCTGGGACAGCGCTAGAGAGTGGTGCACAACACATCTTGCTTGTTAAGTAATGGCATTTCTCTTAGCTGTAGTGTTATCATCCAACTTGGGTTCATCTGTAACTGACTTCAACCTTAGATCTGTCCTGATTTTGATAGCTCTGTATCTTCCCTCTTATCTCTTTATCTTCTCTGCTATGAGGCTTTCAAATTTGAAATAATATTATCATAAACTTTCTGCTTTATAGTATAAAGCAATTATCATTATGTAACATTCTCCTTGTTTTTCCATACTATGCAGTTTAAGCTCTTTTAGCTCATGCTAATTCATATGCTTCAGTCCAATCAGTTGTACTTGTGAAGTGTTTCTCTATTCTAATTTGCTAATTTCTGTCTGTTTAGCTGATGACCAAACAGTACAGCACTATTCTGTTTTACTTCTTACATGTACATAGAACAATTTCATCATCACCTTCTGTCTTGTGATAGTTCTCATTATCACACCACTCATTGTTTGGCTTGAAAGCATTGTCTTTATGATATGCGATTTGAATTCAAGTATTACATTTGCAGCAACTCCCAGATCTTTGACAATTTTTTTGCTCATAATTTCTTTCCCTGTCAGTCCTTTGGATAAGCTGTTAATCTCTCCTAAACATTTTTGCTCAAATTTCCCTATTGAATTCCATCAGGTTCTCCTCAGGCCATTTTGATATACTTTACTATCCATGTCTCCTTGTAGTTTCGCTTCCTCTATGTATATGCAATATGATAATTCCAGGGAATTTTGCTGCCAGTGCTGTTTCATGATGCACACCTGAAAGAGCATCTTCAGAATGAGACATAGATCCACTTGTCACTACCCTGAATTTTTAATCTATTCTTAGTTTGATTCAGGTATTTTTTATTGTAATACTTTTTAGTAATACTCCATAATTCACTTTGTGAAATGTGTTTGCAAAATATAGATAAACAGTGTCCATTCTCTTCCCTTGTGTTAATGTTTCATAGATGTCATTATAGTGCTTTACCTGGTATAAATCTGTGCTGTCCTTCATTGGTTTAATTGTTTCCAGTAAAGTGCCTCCTTCAGTACAATAGTGAAAGGTGTCACTATTGTCATGTTTGTCTTCTTGAGAAGTATAGCTGGAATTCCACCTGCTTCTGGTATTGAACTCTTAAAAGTTGGTTAGTTGCTTCAGTTATGTCCCTTTATGATACAATTATGTCTGTAGGGGCTTGTTAGTCATACCTAAAGTGCCTGCTTTTATTTACTGAATACTTACTCATACTGATTGATTAACATTCGGTAGAAACAGTGAAAAGTTTTTATGTGTGAGTTTTTGTGTTTGTGTGTAGCAAAAGAGCTGTAAGTCATACCAAGTGAAGATGGGTCCATGTCATGGGTATGTGGTGTTACCATGACCGTTTGATATATTCATAGATAGGGTGGTGAGGGAGGTGAATACAAGGGTCTTAAAGAGAGGAACAGGTTTGTAATTTCTTATGGGGGAGAGGGCATGGGAGGTGAGTCACTTATTGTTTGCATATGACCTGATGCTGGTAGCGGATCTGAGTGAGAAACTGAAGTCAGTTTATGAGTTTGGGAGAGTATGTTAAAAGAAAATGTTGAGAGTAAATGCAAATGGAAGTCAAGTTATCAGGGTTAGCACTGGAGAGAGATTGTTAAGCCGGAGTGTGAGTTTGAATGGAGAAAACTTAGAGGAAGTGAAGTGTTTAAGACACCTGAAAGTGGACATGGCAGCAAATGGAACCATGGAAGTTGAAGTGGGTCATAAGCTTGGTGAGGGGATGAAGGTCTAAGGAGCATAGAGGAATGTGTAGAGAGGGCCCTACTTAGGAGGGCATAGATTGGTATATTTGAAGATATATAATCCCTGACGATGTTGTATGGAAGTGATGTGTGGGCTCTCGATTAGAATGTAAGGGAGAGGTAGAATATGGTGGAAATAAGATTTTTGAGGACAATATGTGTTGTGAGGAAGGTTGATTTAGGAGCGATATTGTAAGAGAGAGGTGTGTAATACAAGAAGAGTACAGTTGAGAGGTGTGAAGAGTGTGCTGAAATGGCTTGGACAGATGGCATAAATTTGTGAGGATATGGTAACGATGAGGGTATATATTTCTGAAGTGGATGGAACAAAGTGAATGGAACAAAGTGGATGAAACAAAAAATGAAGGGAGGGACTGAATTGGAAATGGAATGATGCTGTAATATGCTTTTAATGCACAGAGACTTAGTATGTAAGGCATGCATGGGATAAATTGAATTGGATTGTTGTGATATGCAGGGGCTGAACTATGGTATATGAAGCTGCTGGAGAAACCACAGAAAAGAGTGTGGGATATGGTTGTGGATAGCGGGCACATGACAGCTAGAGAATGGATGTGAACAAATGAGACTTTTTCTTTGTTTGCTCCAATCAAAACCTTCCTAATGCAAGAGATGATGAATAAGTATAGAAGGAAATAAAGAGTATTTTTGCTGAGCTTTGTAACTGAGGGATTAGAGCCACATTCCATTAGTTATTAATTTCTCCTGGGTTGAGAGTCATCTTTTGTGATTTCTTCTGAGGTGGTTTTGGATTAACAGTGTCTTTAAAGATTATGTATTGATACTTAGATGTTTAGAATTTCAGAAATCAGGAATCCACCTTTTTCTGTTTTTAAGTAAGAAATATGTTTCAGGATGAGTCTTTAAGGAAGTCTCTCTTTGAAATACCTTCGCCACAGCTAAATAATGAAGAGTGGGCAAAGACTGAGCTCTTGAATTTATACTACCGAGCATGCCTGGACCGTTTGGAAGAAAAGATACACTATGAGTTTCGAGACAAAGGTTATATTGTACAGGCTGTAACACACACTTCCTTTTGTCAGAATAAGGTAAGACTTAAGATAAAGATTTACATTTTTGTCATAGACTTTAAGGAAGAAATTATAGAGAATATCTGCCTACAATACCATTGATGAGATTTTGCCAGCACTAACCTCTATATACACACCTCGACAATGCATTACGCGCTGTGGAACCAGTGGATAAAAATAAAGATAAACCATTCTCTTGTTTTATTCATATATAGTTTTGATAAGTAATTGGCTTCCCTTTCCTCTTTATACATTCTTGAAGGCATGAAGGCACCAATTCTGCCAAGTTCTTGAAAATTTGTGGGTCCAAATTGTCCCACTCTTCATGAATGGCTGCCTTAAGCTTGGGGACACTGCTAGTATCCTTCCTGAAATTTGGCACCTAATTATTCTCTACCAGTTCTTTATTGGATTAATATCTGGGCCATTTCCAGACTAGTCATTGATGAAGTGGATTCCATAGTCAGTAAGCCAATACTTTACAGATTTTGTTATATGACAAGGAGTGCCATCCTTCTTGAACACGTCTGCATGGCACTTCTAAAAAGTCTGGTAAATAGCCTATCAGTAGCTGGAGGTAGTTGTGCTGATTCATGGTTTGATGTTTGGGCAGTATAACGAGGTCACAAATTCCATAATGAGAAAAAACCTAAACTATAAGAGAATCAGGGTATTTAACACTACTGAAAGTGTACTTGAGATCAAGAGGGCCACTTCTGGGGCGCCGATAAACATGCAACTCAATTCCCAGTCGCAGAAAAGATGCCTTCGTCACTCCATAGGATATGCTTCCACTTGGTCTTTTCCCATTAAAGGTATGTCTTGGCAAAAACTATCCTAGAATGCCTCTGCATAAGGGTGAGGAGGGGCTTCTTTCAGGCGTGGTGGGAGCTGAAGTGCAGGATGTCATGGATGCATCGATGAACGGTCCTTACTGACACTTCACCAGTCAGTCTTGGGTTTTTTCCTTTAATTCCTGTGCTGACAGATGTGAATTAGCTTTTAGCTGACATTTCAGGACAATTAGTGTGCATGGTGAATTCACGTCTTCCAAACCTTCCCAGGTCTTCCCTTGTGCGCTGGTGTTGCCTTTCCTCCACTGATGCGAAATCTTAATGTGCATATCTGAATTGATTGGACACTAGCACTGACAGTTCTCAATATTTCCTTCACTGGCTTCTGTGCCTTTTACTTACTAATAATTGATGGTATTTGCTCTTTTGTCAAGTCATTTCGCTTCCCCATTGTGGCTAGAGAGCATGAAAACCTTTGGCAGTAGGGTATTGGAAGGGGACAAACTCAGGTAGACCATCAACATTTATAAACTTCCTACTAATGATAAATGACAACTCGCTGTTGTTTCTCTGGGTATCTCATAGCTTTATCCCTCTCATTAAGCCTAATGCTAGGTAACGAAAAAAACTTCAGTGCTCTGGCTGCGAGGGATAGTGAGCCAGAATTGGTCATAGGATTATTTGTCGGCCCTCTCGTGCATAATGCAACGTCAAGGATGTGTATATTGATTGACAGTATTGATTATCTCCATCGTCATGCACATTGTATCAATCTGTCTATATCTCTGATGCCTGCAATCAGGGAACTCCTGTTAAGTGGTTGGCATTAGCAAAAGAGTGTCCACTTGTCCCTAACCTTACATGTCTCCCTTGCATAAAGCATTCCATGCATTCTTCTCCCATATCTATCCCTCTATGATTATCATTATTCATCTCGAAAAAAATTATTAGCTATTAATCAAGGATTTCTTTGCTTATTTTTGTACTTGTCCCATGTAGATTTATTTTTTGATTTTGAAGGATTTTGAATAACCTTTCTATCACTCGTGATAAGCTATTTCAAATTTTTGTTTGAGACACTTTTAGTCAGTTCCATGGTATAATACACTGCAGACTTGATTGCTTTGTTTTGTCTTTGCTGAAATGGTTTTAGAGCATATATGTTGTTTTTGGCACGCGCTCACTATGCTACCATTTATAGATTATCAAGAATTTTTCTCTTCTTTCAAGTTTGTATGAGTTTCATTTAACCTCTCATGATATTTCAGATGTACCATTCTCCTGATTTTATTTATGAAGTGCTTCTAAATTCTCCTCAGCATATTAATTTCATATTTTCTTTTTTGACAATATAATACAGCAGTATTCAGACATTTCCATATGTTTGTATTGAACAGCTTTATCATCTTTGTATCTCATTACCTGTTTTATCATTGTATGTAATTACCTGTTTTATTGGTTTGGGGGAATTTTACACTCCAGAGGCTTCATCTCTTCAACCATTTCTCCCTTTATACAATATTTCAAACTTTTGTATGCTATATGCATTTACTATCTCTAAATTCAGTGTATTCCATTCATCCACTAATCTTTGACAAAAAAGTGCTTCTTTACATAATTTCTAACAAGTACCTTCCTTCTCTAATTTCATTTTATGGCCTTGAGTTTTTCATTCTCAGCATCATTTTAAGATTTGTTCTTTGTCTATATCATAAATCTGATTGATAAACATAAAAATTATGATCACCTCTGGTGGGCAAAGTTTAGTCCTCTAGCTTTTCCCTGTAACTCAGCTCTGTTGATATTATTAACTTTATTTTTGTCCTTCTGACCTTTCTGTTAGTTCTTTGTGCTTCTTTAGTGCCATAACCAAGCTTGAGAAGCATCTTCAAATTTTGGAAAAATGTATGACTTGAAGAGCTTGCTGGTCATTTTCTTATCCATATCCATATACTTTAGTGCTGTTTTAACATTTACCTGCGAATTGTTTGCCTCCTTTGCTATTCTCCTGATGTGGGACTCTAGTTACAGTTTAGGGACGTTTTCAACTCCCAAATCCCTATCACATGCAGATTCCTGCTGTTTATTTCCTTTGAGATAATCTTCATATTGAGGCCATCTTTCTCAGTGTCCCATCTATAGGCTTTATACATGTGATAGGGTTGAATTTCATGAACTGCATATCAGACCAACTTTGGAGTTTTTTGAGATCCCCTTGTAAGTTAATGCAATCCTACTTACGTTTTACGTGTCTCATGACCTTGTTATCATATGCATACATCTTCAGGTAGGAGTCCAGTCCATCTGGCACATATATTACAAAAGTCAAGAAGAGCAGTGGTCCCAAGACAGAACCCTGATGCACAGCATTTTGAGAAGGCTCCTCTGACTTTCATCCTTTGTTCCTTTCCACTTTGATAATCTTTTTATTCATCAGAGGAGTCCCCCCCTTCATTCTTGCTTGAAGATCCAGCCTCTTTACCAGCCTCCTGTGTGGTACTGTCAAGTGTGTTTTGGTAGTCCAGATGCACACAGTCCACTTAACCCTCTCATGTCTAAAACAAAACTCATAAGAGGCTTGTTAAGCATTACCCCTTTCCTTGACACCATTCATTTAAATAGTTTTTTCTGCAAGAAGTCATCCATTTACTTTCTCCTTTGCAGGAAGTATTCCTTAAGCTTTCTGATTATCTCTTTTAGTACCTTACTGACCACTACCTTACTGACCAAAGTTATGAGGGAGATTGCTCTTTAGTGCCCTCCTCAGGCCTTCTTTTGTAAGTTGGTGTGATGTTAACCCTTATCCAATCTCATGGCACTTTACCTTTTTCATATGACATTTTGAACAATGTTTCATGCAGTTTGTCATGCGTATCTGTACAGCTCCTGAGCACACATGGAGAAATATTTTGAGGACCATGGACCTTTTATGGAGTAGTACCCCTTAGTGTTCTCTTTATGACTTCTCTTGATGTTTCAGTGCTTTATTCCCAATTTGATCTCATTGTTGTTATTACTATAGTTATAGTGTCTTTCAATGTGAGAACTTTTGATATTTTGATTAATTTATTTATATTATTTATTATACTTTGTCGCTGTCTCCTGCGTTAGTGAGGTAGTGCAAGGAAACAGACAAAAGAATGGCCCAACCCACCCACATACACATGTATTTACATACACATCCACACTCGCACATATACATACCTATACATTTCAACGTATACATATATATACATACACAGACATATACATATATACATAGGTACATAATTCATACTTGCTGCCTTTATTCATTCCTGTTGCCACCCCGCCACACATGAAATGACAACCCCCTCCCCTTGCATGCATGCGAGGTAGTGCTAGGAAAAGACAACAAAGGCCACATTCGTTCACACTCAGTCTCTAACTGTCATGTATAATGCACGGAAACCACAGCTCCCTCTCCACATCCAGGCCCCACAAAACTTTCCATGGTTTACCCCAGACGCTTCACATGTCCTGGTTCAATCCATTGACAGCACGTCGACCCCGGTATACCACATCGTTCCAATTCACTCTATTCCTTGTACGCCTTTCATCCTCTTGCATGTTCAGGCCCCGATCACTGAAAATCTTTTTCACTCCATCTTTCCTCCTCCAATTTGGTCTCCCACTTCTCTTCGTTCCCTCCACCTCTGACACATATATCCTCTTTGTCAATCTTCCCTCACTCATTCTCTCCATATGACCAAACCATTTCAACACACCCTCTTCTTCTCTCTCAACCACACTCGTTTATTACCACACATCTCTCTTACCCTTTCATTATCACTCCAACACATCCACCCTCCTCTGCACAACTTTATCTATAGCCCATGCCTCGCAACCATATAACATTGTTGGAACCACTATTCCTTTAAACATAACCATTTTTGCTTTCCAAGATAATGTTCTCGCCTTCCCCACATTTTTCAATGCTCCCAGAACTTTCGCCCCCTCCCTCACCCTGTGACTCACTTCCACTTCCATGGTTCCATCCGCTGCCAAATCCACTCCCAGATATCTAAAACACTTCACTTCCTCCAGTTTTTCTCCATTCAAATTTACCTCCCAATTGACTTGCCCCTCAACCCTACTGTACCTAATAACCTTGCTCTTATTCACATTTACTCTCAACTTTCTTCTTTCACACACTTTACCTAACTCAGTCACCAGCTTCTGCCGTTTCTCACCTGAATCAGCCACCAGCACTGTATCATCAGCGAACAACAACTGACTCACTTCTCCAAGCCTTCTCATCCTCAACAGACAGCATACTTGCCCCTCTCTCCAAAACTCTTGCATTCACCTCCCTAACAATCCCATCCATAAACAAATTAAACATATTCTTGCATCATTCTCTGTAATGCATCCTTATGAAAGCTTTAGTCGTAGTAGGAGATCTTTATCTGATGAATTCTGGAAAAGATTTTGATCATTCTCTGCCTTGTCCATAGTATTATTTTCAAAGTTTCTTGGTTCCTCCTTTTGCATCCTACTATTTTCATTTGCTCTCATATACTTTATGAATGCTGGCAGGCTGATGTGCTGCCTGTATGTTTTCCACAGCATGTTACAGAGATCCTTTGCTTTTAACATCTTTTTTTGAACCACTCCCCATACTTCTCTCTGCGCTCCCTGTAGTTGAGGGTGAGACAATCATTTTCCTAATCCAGTATAAAATTTACAGAACCCACTACAATGACCAGTTTACTTACTACTGAACTCCATTTCTCAATATATGTTTAACAGAAGAAAATGTTGGGTTCTGTATAGTTTCCGGTCTGGTCTCATCTCATTTCTTTTTACACACTCATTTACCTCATACTTAGCCAGAAGTATGATATGATTACTTTTTCCACTCGGTGCATCAAATATGACATTCTCAATTTCCTTGCTCTTAGGATCTTGTAATGATAGTATATCAGTCACTCTCTTTGTATTGTTTTATTGACATGCTGATGAGTGAATGTGTTAGCAGCTTTGATGCAGAGACTGGGTTATAGTGATGGGTGAATTGAATGCAAAAGTGAGTAATATGGCAGTTGGGGATATAATTGGTGTACATGGTGTGCTCAGTGCTGTAAATGGAAATGGTGAAGAGCTTGTAGCTTTGTGTGCTGAAAAATGACTGTGATTGGGAGTACCAGGTTTAAAAAGAGAGATATACATAAGAATATATATATGAGTAGGAGAGATGGCCAGGGAGCGTGATTGGATTATGTTTTAATCGATAGGCATGTGAAAAAGAGACTTTTGGATGTTAATGTGTTGAGAGGGGCAACTAGAGGGATGTCTGATCATTATCTTGTGGAGGCGAAGGTGAAAATTTGTAGAGGTTTTCAGAAAAGAAGAGATAATGTTGGGGTGAAGAAAGTGGTGAGAGTACGTGAGCTTGGAAAGGAGAAATGTGTGAGGAAGTACCAGGAGAGATTGAGTGCAGATTGGAAAAAGGTTAGAGGAAATGACAAAAGGTGATTGGGGGAGGAATGGGATGTATTTAGGGAAGCAGTGATTACTTGTGCAGAAGATGCTTGTGGCATGAGAAGCGTGGAAGGTGGGCAGATTACAAAGGGTAGTAAGTGGTGGGATGAAGAAGTAAGATTGCTAGTGAAAGAGAAGAGAGAGGCATTTGGACGATTTTTGCAGGGAAGTAGTGCGAATGAGTGGGAGATGTATAAAAGAAAGAGACAGGAGGTCAAGAGAAAGGTGCAAGAGGTGAAAAGAGGGCAAATGAGAATTAGGATGAGAGAGTGTCTTTAAATTTTAGGGAGGATGAAAAGATGTTTTGGAAGGAGGTAAATAAAGTGTGTAAGACAAGAGAACAAATGGGAACTTCGGAGAAGGGGGCTAATGGGTAGGTAATAAGCAGTGGTGAAGTGAGAAGGAGATGGAGTGAGTGTTTTGAAGGTTTGTTGAATGTGTTAGATGATAGAGTGGCAGATATAGGGTGTTGTGTTTGAGATGGTGTGCAAGGTGAGAGGGTTAGGGAGAATGATTTGGTAAATAGAGAAGAGGTAGTGAAAGCTTTGCGAAAGATGAAAGCTGGCAAGTAGGCGGGCTTGGGTGGTATTGCAGTGGAACTTATTAAAAAAGGGGATAACTGTGTTGTTGACTGGTTGGTAAGGATATTCAGTGCATGTATGGTTCATGGTGAAGTGCCTGAGGATTGGCAGAATGCATGCATAGTGCCAGTGTATAAAGGCAAAGGGGATAAAGGTGAGTGCTCAAATTTCAGAGGTATATGTTTGTTGAGTATTCCTGGGAAATTATATGGGAGGGTTTTGATTGAGAGGGTAAAGGCATGTACTGAGCATCATATTGGGAAAGAGCAGTGTGGTTTCAGAAGTGGTAGAGGATGTGTGGATCAGGTGTTTGCTTTGAAGAATGTATGTGAGAAATACTTAGAAAAGCAAATGAATTTGTATGTAGCATTTATGGATCTGGAGAAGGCATATGATAGAGATGCTCTGTGGAAGGTATGAAGAGTATATGGTGTGGGAGGTAACTTAATAGAAGCAGTGAAAAGTTATCAAGGATGTAAGGCATATCTAAGAGTAGGAAGAGAGGAAAGTGATTGGTTCTCAGTGAATGTCAGTTTGCGGCAGGGGTGCATGATGTCTCCATGGTTGTTTAATTTGTTTATGGATGGGATTGTTAGGGAGGTGAATGCCAGAGTTTTGGAAAGAGGAGCAAGTATGCAGTCTGTTGTGGATGATAGGGCTTGGGAAGTGAGTCAGTTGTTGTTCGCTGATGATACAGCGCTGGTGGCTGAGTTTGATAAAGTGTGTGAAAGAAGAAAGTTGAGAGTAAATGTGAATAAGAGCAAGGTTATTAGGTTCAGTAGGGTTCAGGGTTGAGGTAAGTTTGAATGGAGAAAAACTGTAGGAAGTGAAGTGTTTTAGATATCTGGGAGTGGATGTAGCAGCGTATGGAACATGAACATGGAAGTGAGTCACAGGGTGGGGGAGGGAGCAAAGGTTCTGGGAGCGTTGAAGAATGTGTGGAAGGTGAGAACGTTATCTTGGAGAGCAAAAATGGGTATGTTTAAAGGAAGAGTGGTTCCAACAATATTATATGGTTGCAAGGCATGGGCGATAGATAGGGTTGTGTGGAGGAGGGTGGATGTGTCATAAATGAGATGGTTGTTGAGGACAATATGTGGTGGGAGGTGGTTTGATCAAGTAAGTAATGAAAGAGTAAAAAAGTGTGGTTGAGAGAGCAGAAGAGGATATGTTGAAATGGTTTGGTCGCATGGAGAGAATGAGTGGGGAAAGATTGACCAAGAGGATATATGTGTCAGAGGTGGAGGGAACGAGGAGAAGTGGTAGACCAAATTGAAGGTGGAAAGATGGAGTGAAAAAGATTTTGAGTGATCAGGGCCTGAACATACAAGAGGGTGAAGGGCGTGCAAGAAATTGAGTGAATTAGAATGATGTGGTATATCGGGGTCGACATGCTGTCAATGAATTGAACCAGGCCATGTGAATCATCTGGGGTAATCCATGGAAAGTTTTATGGGGCTTGGATGTGGAAAGGGAGCTGTGATTTTGGTGCATTACGCATGACAGCTAGAGACTGTGAATGAATGTGGCCTTTGTTGTCTTTTCCTAGCGCTACCTCGCGTGTGCATAGGGGTAGTGGGGTGCCATTTCATGTGTGGTGGGGTGGCGACGGGAATGGATGAAGGCAGCAAGTATGAATGTGTACCTGTGTATATGTCTGTGTATGTAGAGTTGATAGAGATGCTCTGTGGAAGGTATTAAGAATATATGGTGTGGGAGGCAAGTTGTTAGAAGCAGTGAAAAGTTTTTGTCGAGGATGTAAGGCATGTGTACGTGTAGGAAGAGAGGAAAGTGATTGGTTCTCAGTGAATGTAGGTTTGCGGCAGGGGTGTGTGATGTCTCCATGGTTGTTTAATTTGTTTATGGATGGGGTTGTTAGGGAGGTGAATGCAAGAGTTTTGGAAAGAGGGGCAAGTATGAAGTCTGTTGGGGATGAGAGAGCTTGGGAAGTGAGTCAGTTGTTGTTCGCTGATGATACAGCGCTGGTGGCTGATTCATGTGAGAAACTGCAGAAGCTGGTGACTGAGTTTGGTAAAGTGTGTGAAAGAAGAAAGTTAAGAGTAAATGTGAATAAGAGCAAGGTTATTAGGTACAGTAGTGTTGAGGGTCAATTCAATTGGGAGGTGAGTTTGAATGGAGAAAAACTGGAGGAAGTGAAGTGTTTTAGATATCTGGGAGTGGATCTGGCAGCGGATGGAACCATGGAAGCGGAAGTGGATCATAGGGTGGGGGAGGGGGTGAAAATTCTGGGAGCCTTGAAGAATGTGTGGAAGTCGAGAACATTATCTCGGAAAGCAAAAAAAGGAATAGTGGTTCCAACAATGTTGTATGGTTGCGAGGCGTGGACTATGGATAGAGTTGTGCGCAGGAGGATGGATGTGCTGGAAATGAGATGTTTGAGGACAATGTGTGGTGTGAGGTGGTATGATCGAGTAAGTAACGTAAGGGTAAGAGAGATGTGTGGAAATAAAAAGAGCGTGGTTGAGAGAGCAGAAGAGGGTGTTTTGAAATGGTTTGGTCACATGGAGAGAATGAGTGAGGAAAGATTGACCAAGAGGATATATGTGTCGGAGGTGGAGGGAACGAGGAGAAGAGGGAGACCAAATTGGAGGTGGAAAGATGGAGTGAAAAAGATTTTGTGTGATCGGGGCCTGAACATGCAGGAGGGTGAAAGGAGGGCAAAGAATAGAGTGAATTGGATCGATGTGGTATACCGGGGTTGACGTGCTGTCAGTGGATTGAATCAAGGCATGTGTATGGGGGTGGGTTGGGCCATTTCTTTCGTCTGTTTCCTTGCGCTACCTCGCAAACGCGGGAGACAGCAAAAAAAAAAAAAAAAAAAAAAAAATATGTATATGTATGTATATGTTGAAATGTATATGTATGTATATGTGCGTGTGTGGGCATTTATGTATTTACATGTGTATGTGGTTGGGTTGGGCCATTTCTTTTGTCTGTTTCCTTACACTACCTCGCTAATGCGGGAGACAGCAACTAAGTATAATAAATAAATGAATATACTGTAAGTATATCTTGGAGAGCAAAAATGGGTATGTTTAAAGGGATAGTGGTTCTAACAATATACGGTTGTGAGGCATGGGCTATAGATAGGGTTATGCGGAGGAGGGTGGATGTGTTGGAAATGAAATGTTTGAGGACAGTATGTGGTGTGAGGTGGTTTGATCGAGTAAGTATTGAAAGGGTAAGAGAGATATGTGGTAATAAAAAGAGTGTGGTTGAGAGAGCAAAAGAGGGTGTATTGAAATGGTTTGGTCACATGTAGAGAATGAGTGAGGACAGATTGACGAAAAGGATATATGTGTCAGAGGTGGAGGAAAGAAGTGGGAGACCAAATTGGAGTGGAAGGATGGAGTGAAAAAGAATTTGAATGATCAGGTCCTGAACATACAGGAGGGTGAAAGGCTTGCAAGGAATAGAATGAATTGGAACAATGTGGTGTACTAGGGCTGATGTGCTGTCAGTGGATTGAAGCAGGGTATATGAAGTGTCTGGGATAAACCATGGAAAGGTCTGTGGGGCCTGGATGTGGAAAGGGAGTTGTGGTTTCAGTGCATTAAACATG
>NC_092242.1:21574743-21632243 GCF_036320965.1 Panulirus ornatus | reverse complement strand
AGAGAATGTTGGGGTGAAGAGAGTGGTGAGAGTAAGTGAGCTTGGGAAGGAGACTGGTGTGATAGGAAGTACTAGGAGAGACTAAGTACAGAATGGAAAAAGGTGAGAACAAAGGACGTCAGGGGAGTGGGGGAGGAATGGGATGTATTTAGGGAAGCAGTGATGGATTGCGCAAAAGATGCTTGTGGCATGAGAAGCGTGGGAGGTGGGTTGATTAGAAAGGGTAGTGAGTGGTGGGATGAAGAAGTAAGATTATTAGTGAAAGAGAAGAGAGAGGCATTTGGACGAAAAAATGCAAATGAGTGGGAGATGTATAAAAGAAAGAGACAGGAGGTCAAGAGAAAGGTGCAAGAGGTGAAAAAGAGGGCAAATGCGAGTTGAGGTGAGAGAGTATCATTAAATTTTAGGGAGAATAAAAAGATGTTTTCGAAGGAGGTAAATAAAGTGCATAAAACAAGGGAGCAAATGGGAACTTCAGTGAAGGGGGCTAATGGGGAGGTGATAACAAGTAGTGGTGATGTGAGAAGGAGATGGAGTGAGTATTTTGAAGTTTTGTTGAATGTGTTTGATGATAGAGTGGCAGATATAGGGTGTTTTGTTCGAGGTGGTGTGCAAAGTGAGAGGGTTAGGGAAAATAATTTGGTAAACAGAGAAGAGGTAGTAAAAGCTTTGCGGAAGATGAAAGCCGGCAAGGCAGCATGTTTGGATGGTATTGCAGTGGAATTTATTAAAAAAGGTGGTGACTGTATTGTAGACTGGTTGGTAAGGTTATTTAATGTATGTATGACTCATGGTGAGGTGCCTGAGGATTGGCGTAATGCTTGCATAGTGCCCTTGTACAAAGGCAAAGGGGATAAGAGTGAGTGCTGAAATTACAGAGGTATAAGTTTGTTGAGTATTCCTGGTAAATTATATGGGAGGGTATTGATTGAGAGGGTGAAGGCATGTACAGAGCATAGATTGGGGGAGAGCAGTGTGGTTTTAGAAGTGGTAGAGGATGTGTGGATCAGTTGTTTGCTTTGAAGAATGTATGTGAGAAATACTTAGAAAAGCAAATGTATTTGTATGTAGCATTTATGGATCTGGAGAAGGCATATGATAGAGTTGATAGAGATGTTGTGTGGAAGGTATTAAAAATATATGGTGTGGGAGGCAAGTTGTTAGAAGCAGTGAGAAGTTTTTTTCGATGATGTAAGGCATGTGTATGTGTAGGAAGAGAGGAAAATGATTGGTTCTCAGTGAATGTAGGTTTGCGGCAGGGTTGTGTGATGTCTCCATGGTTGTTTAATTTGTTTATGGATGGTGATGTTAGGGAGGTGAATGCAAGAGGTTTGGAAAGAGGGGCAAGTATGCAGTCTGTTGTGGATGAGAGAGCTTGGGAAATGAGTCAGTTGTTGTTCGCTGATGATACAGTGCTGGTGGCTGATTCATGTGAGAAACTGCAGAAGCTGGTGACTGAGCTTGGTAAAGTGTGTGAAAGAAGAAAGTTAAGAGTAAACGTGAATAAGAGCAAGGTTATTAGGTACAGTAGGGTTGAGGGTGAAGTCATTTGGGAGGTAAGTTTGAATGGATAAAAACTGGAGGAAGTAAAGTGTTTTAGATACTGGGAGTGAATCTGGCAGCAGATGGACTCATGGAAGCGAAAGTGAATCATAGGGTGGGGGAGGGGGCGAAAATTCTGGGATCCTTAAAGAATGTTTGGAAGTCGAGAGCATTATCTCGGAAAGCAAAAATGGGTATGTTTGAAGGAATAGTGGTTCCAACAATGTTGTATGGTTGCGAGGCATGGGCTATGGATAGAGTTGTGCGGAGGAGGGTGGATGTGCTGGAAATGAGATGTTTGAGGACAATGTGTGGTGTGAGGTGGTTTGATCAAGTAAGTAATTTAAGGGTAAGAGAGATGTGTGGAAATAGAGAGAGCAGAAGAGGATGTTTTGAAATGGTTTTGTCACATGGAGAGAATGAGTGAGGAAAGATTGACCAAGAGGATATATGTGTCGGAGGTGGAGGGAACAACGAGAAGTGGGAGACCAAATTGCAGGTGGAAAGATGGAGTGAAAAAGATTTTGAGTGATCGGGGCTTGAACATGCAGGAGGGTGAAAGGAGGGCAAGGAATAGAGTGAATTGGAACGATGTGGTATACCGGGGTCGACGTGCTGTCAATGGATTGAACCAGGGCATGTGAAGTGTCTGGGGTAAAGTATGGAAAGTTCTGTGGGAACTGGATGTGGAAAGGGAGCTGTGGTTTCGGTGCATTATTACCTGACAGCTAGAGACTGAGTGTGAACGAATGTGGCCTTTTTTTGTCTTTTCCTAGCGCTACCTGGCACACATGAGGGGGGAGAGGGTTGCTATTCCATGTGTGGCGAGGTGGCGATGGGAATGAATAAAGACAGACAGTATGAATTATGTACATGTGTATATATGTATGTCTGTGTGTGTATATATATGTATACAGTGAGATGTATAGGTATGTATATTTGCCTGTGTGGATGTGTATGTATATACATGTGTATGTGGGTGGGTTGGGCCATTCTTTTGTCTGTTTCCTTGCGCTACCTTGCTAACACGGGAGACAGCAACAAAGCAAAATAGATAAATGAATGAATGAATAAATAATATATGTTTGTTTATGGGTGTATATGTTTAAGTATAATGAATATATATAGATATTTTAAGTATTAGTCTCTGAGTTTCCTTCTCTATGAGAATCCAAATTCCCTGAGTTTATTTCTTTATAATTGAATTCTTCCGTTATGAGTACTTGACCATTTCTGAGAAGCATGCGCTTTACTGCATCATGCATTATCCTGATGGCTCCTTCATTGTTGTCATTGTAATTTTTGTTTTTGTTCATTAAAATTCTGTGGAGGATAATGCATTATCAGTACCATTATGCATTTCCTTCATGCATAAAATGGCATGCATAACACTTTTATGTAAGGGGGGGAGGCAGATTGTTGCCAAAACAACTTAGACCAGTTATCTTAACATCACGCATTTTTAAAGTATTTGAGAATGTGATGAAGTATTGCATATTAGAACTTATTTACATTTAACTCATAAATAAAGGTGGGCAGGTTTTGTTCTTGGTTAGAGCTCCTAAACACATCTACTAGCTCTTTATAATGACATGAATGAAACTCTAATGAGAGAAGGAAGAATGAATACTGTTTTTCTAGATTCTGTAAAATGATTTGGCATATTAAGTTATGGATTACTACCAAAGAAAGAGCAGAATAAATTGTGAAAGGGAAATTGGAAAATTGGATGTAGGGATTTCTAGCCTACAGAATCTATCTATTTATCTTTATCTGTCTGTCTATGTATCTTATGTCACTGATTTCTGTTCCTAACTGGAATTTACTCGGGGATGGCCATGGCAATAGACTCCATAACCAGTAAACTTCCGTGCCACTACCCATCCTTTAGTGCCTCTCCTTAACAGGCCACTGGCAGAGGGCAACTCTAGTGCAGTGTTTACCGAGGCTCCTATCCAATGTTCTCTCTATTATTTCTACCTAATGCTCTTGCCTAAATGTCCCACCAACTACTACTCTACTCCTATTTATTGATCCTACCATTTTGCCAAAATGCTCACAGCAGGAAAATCTAGAGTTGTGCAAGTTAAGGCTATCAAGTGTTATGAATGATGAGGAAAGATTGTATGTTTGTGGACTGAATGCCAGTAGTCCATGTGTGGGTTAGGCAGAGGTAAAAGATAGCTACCTTTGTCAGAGGAGTGCAACTCAACCTTTAAAGTACTGGCTTACTACACAGTTTAAGGTAATTGCAAATGGAACTGTGTTGATGTGCTTTCACTGTCATGCAAGGAATACTGTTAGTTCAGTACATTATAGTGGAAGCTATTATGTTGGAAGGTGTAGTAGTTCCAACAACGTTATATGGGTGTAAGGCATGCATGGAAGAGTGTCTGTGTGTTGGAAATGAAATTTTTGAGGACGATATGTTGTGTGAAGTGGTTTGATTGAGTAAGAAATGAATGGGAAAGAGAGAAGTGTGGTAATAAAAAGGATGTGGTTAAGAGAGCTGAAGAGAATCTGCTGAAATGGTTTGGACATATAGAGAGAATGAGTGAGGAGAGGTTGAAAAAGATGTGGAAAGAACAAGAAAGGGGAGACCTAATTGGAGATTGAAGAATGGATAGGTGGCTGAACGTGCAAGAGGGTGAAAGGATTGCATGGGATAGAGTGAGCCGAAATGATATAGAGCCCTGGGGTTGACATGCTGTAAATGGACTGAACCAAGGCATGTGAATTGACCGAGGGAACCATGGAAAGGTCTGTAGAGTCTGGTTGTGGACAGGGAGCTGTGGTTTCATGCATTATGCATGACTGCTAAAGAATGGTTGTGAGTGAATGCTCACCTGGTCCTCAGGCACAGCCTTCTTCCACGCTAAATTACATATCAAATGCGTCCATTGTATCACACTCTCTCTTCCATATTTCAAAACACTTCAACTTTAATTCCATCACCTTCATATGCCTTCCTACTTTCATCCTCATTACTACTCTTTATACTTCTTTTCTTGCCATTGGCCCCTGCTTTTGTATCCATTTCCTTCCATCGTCCATATGCATGCATGTAACAACTGCAGCCACACCTTCCATGGTCATTTTTTCAAAATACACTTTCCATCTTCCTATTTCCCCCTTTTGATTCAGTAACTCCCCTTCCTTGCTTTTCACATTTACATTTCCACTCTTACATCCACCTCTATCTTTTTTCTCTTTCCATTTCAGTTTGTCATTTTCCTTAAACCTTTCTCTTAACTTTCTTCCAAAATCTTCAAATACTTTCTTTGCTTTTCTCTTACACATTTTGCATTCTTCTCTCCTTTGCTGAACTTCCACTGTTATATTCCTTTTGAGCAGTCTACTGTAAGCCTTTTCTTCTGTTCCATAGTACAGGCACACCACCAATTTTCTGGAACTCTTGGTTTCAAAGCCTTGCCAAATTAACCATTTTACTGGACCAACTGTGGTCACATAATAATGATTCATCAACACACCTCTAACTCACTAATTATACATCTCTCGTGTGTCTAAAGTATACCATGGACTGCTAGAAATTTAAGTTAAACATAGATGTAAATTAGATAAATGAAATACATTATACACCTGCTCAGGACTGAGGCTCTCATCAGCTACAAGTTTCGCAAATTTGTCCACATACTCGGCAGCTCCTTTATGGTTTGCAGACCGCTTTTCTTGGCACACTTCATTCATGGAAATTCCATGATGCTTCTTGAATCTTTGAAGCCATCCTTCACTATAGTTATGCTCATGTTGTAATTTGATTTCTTTATGGAACAACTTACCCTTGTTCATTATCATGCTACCTGACATGTCCACTCCATCACTCCGATGCTGTTGAAACCATTCCATCATCACTCGATCATGCTCAGTACTCCTACCATCTTTCATAGTTTTTCTAATTGTTATTTGCTTCTTGGAATCGCTGTCTGCATAGAATTTCAGTATTTTGTCCCTTTGCTTCTTTATATCACAAACAGTTGATGAACCAATGTTGTAGATGTCACGCTGCTTATGCACCGAAACACCACAGTCCATTTTTTTCAACAGTTCTACTTTATCTTGGATTGATATGGACTGGTGTTTACGTTTGACACGATGACTGACACCCTCATATGTCTTAGAGGCCATAGCTAGGATTGAATTTAAGCAAAATAAGAATCTCAGAATTGTGTATCACCACCAAGAAGTGCAGTGTAAAGGATGTAAATTACCGCACCCTACACACATCGCCATCTGTGGCTGCCCAGTAATTTAGTCTGGTGGCCGCGGTAATTTCAAGTTCCCTCACGTAATTTTGTCCGGACTGAAGGAGGTACCGAACCATCAGTTGCAGGAAATTCGGGGGTGCACTTGTATTTTGAATCTCATCTGTCCACCACGCTTTTCCTTTTTTTTTACTCTTTTATATCACAAACTGTAATCTCTCAACTGATTCTACAACTTTTAACAGTATTTCTCTAAACATTTTAAACACTCCTTTCATGCATAATTGCATCCCTGCATTTACTGCACTTTCATCTAAACTTTCTCTGTCTCGTTTCATACTTCTTTATTTTTTCAGATTCATCTTCCTTGCCAATGCTTTCACCTCTCAACTTTTCCATATGCCATACCTCCCCTTCTCCCTGATCCTCACCTCCTCTTGAACTGCAAAATGGCAAGAAGCTCCAAAGAATCCTCTCACAACTCTAGCGTGCAGCACAACCTTTCTGAACCTTTCATCTACTGGCACATAATTAGTCAAACTCTTGTTTTGTCTTCCGTTATTTCTCATCCACGTATATCTATGACTCATCGTGTGTTGAGAAAAGCTCTTTGCATGGAATAAACTCCTCTCAGCACTGGCATCCACATGAAAACTTTCTTTTTCACTGACTGAAGGCACTTTCTTTTAACCAACTATCTCACCAATTTCATCCCATCACCTGTTTGCATTCATAACACTCATTTACAACCTCTCTCTCCTTTTCTAAATCCATTCCTACAGTTGTTCAAATTTCTCTAGAAAATCTTCATTTCATCCTTATCTTGCACAGTCTTCATACTCTTAGGCACATATATACACATACCCATGCATTCTTGACAATCTAGTCTTTCCTGTCATCCACTCTATTCATGATCCATTCCATCCATGCTGTGCATCACCCTCTAATGTTCTTGTTAATAACACAATTGTACATCTTTCTTCCCTGATAATTTTCATTAATAGTTCTAAACAGCTATAATTTTGTAAATGCCAACTGCTAAGAAATTTTAATGAATTGACATGTACAGTAGAGTAGAGTAGAGTATACAAGAACAAATTACTGCAGATGGAGAAGGCATATGATAGAGTTGATACAGATGTTTTGTGGAAGGTATTAAGAATATATGGTGTGGGAGGAAAGTTCTTAGAAGCTAGAGTTGATACAGATGTTTTGTGGAAGGTATTAAGAATATATGGTGTGGGAGGCAAGTTCTTAGAAGCTGTGAAAAGTTTTTATCGAGGACGAGAGGCATGTGTACGAGTAGGAAGAGAGGAAAGTGATTGGTTCTCAGTGATTGTTGGTTTGCGGCAGGGGTGCGTGATGTCTCCATGGTTGTTTAATTTGTTTATGGATGGGATTGTTAGGGAGGTGAATGGAAGAGTTTTGGAAAGAGGGACAAGTATGCAGTCTGTTGTGGATTAGAGAGCTTGGGAAGTAAGTCAGTTGTTGTTCGCTGATGATACAGTGCTGGTGGCTGATTCATGTGAGAAACTGCAGAAGCTGGTGATTGAGTTTAGTAAAGTGTGTGAAAGAAGAAAGCTGAGGGTAAATGTGAATAAGAGTAAGGTTATTAGGTACAGTAGGGTTAAGGGACAAGTCAATTGGGAGGTAAGTTTGAATGGAGAAAAACTGGAGGAAATGAAGTCATCTAGATGTCTGGGAGTAGATTTGGCAGCAGATGGAACCATGGAAGGGGAAGTGAATCATGGGTGCGGGAGGAGGTGAAAGTTCTGGGAGCGTTGTAAAATGTGTGGAAGTCGAGAACATTATCTTGGAAAGCAAAAATGGGTATGTTTGAAGGAATAGTGGTTCCAACAATGTTATATGGTTGCGAGGCATGGGCTATAGATAGAGTTGTGTGGAGGAGGGTGGATGTGCTGGAAATGAGATGTTTGAGGACAGTATGTGGTGTGAGGAGGTTTGATCGAGTAAGTAATGAAAGGGTAAGAGAGATGTGTGGTAATAGAAATAGTGTGGTTGAGAGAGCATAAGAGGGTGTGTTGAAATGGTTTGGTCACATGGAGAGGATGAGTGAGGAAAGATTGACCAAGAGGATATATGTGTCGGAGGTGGAGGGAATGAGGAGAAGTGGGAGATTGAAGGTGGAAAGATGGAGTGAAAAAGATTTTGAGTGATCGGGGCCTGAACATGCAGGAGGGTGAAAGGCGTGCAAGGAATAGAGTGAATTGGATCGATGTGTTATACTGGGTTGACGTGGTGTCAGTGGATTGAATCAGGGCATGTGAAGCGTCTAGGGTAAACCATGGAAAGTTTTGTGGGGCGTGGATGTGGAAAGGGAGCTGTGGTTTTAGTGCATTATACATGACAGCTTGAGACTGAGTGTGAACGAATGTGGCCTTTGTTGTCTTTTCCTAGCACTACCTTGCGCACATGGGGAGTTGTCATTTCATGTGTGGCAGGGTGGCGACAGGAATGAATAAGGGCAGACAGTATGAATTATGTATGTGTGTATATATGTATATGTCTGTGTGTGTATATATATGTATACATTGATATGTATAGGTTTGTATATGTGCATGTGTGGACGTGTATGTATATACATGTGTATGTGGGTGGGTTGGGCCATTCTTTCGTCTGTTTCCTTGCGCTACCCCACTAACGCGGGAGACAGTGACAAAGTATAATAGATATAAATATACATATATATTTCACACTGTTATGAGTTTATAAACACTACGCAAGACTGAGTTTATAGAAATCAGGTTCATTACACTTTTGCAATATTTATGATAATCGAGTACAGTACAATTTTGATGTTTCAAGGTTTTGTATTTGGGAGTGGAGGAATGTTTTCCTGTACCCTTTTCAGTTTTTTCCTCTGATTTTCATATTGTGTAAAAAAGTAAAGAAAAGGCTTCTCATGAAAAAGTCACCAAAAAATTTGAAGATGCTGCCCCACTGCTCATAGGCATAGATAGAAAAAAAAACATGTTTGAGATTATATGATTCATTATGCAGGTCGAATCTGTCCTAAGGTAGTCAGAAATTTTCATTAGCCATTGCCTTCAGAAGGAAGTGGGGTTAATTTTTTTGGAAGAATAAGATTTCTTGGAATAAAACTATTTCAGTTGGAACTACATTCTCTCTTATAGATGAAAAGGTGATGATATAGTTCTAGTATATCATGCAGGTAACTGACTGCTACCAAAGACTGGAATTCTTGGGAGATGCAGTGTTGGACTTTCTAGTGACAGGGCATGTGTTCTTTCATCATGCCACATATACCCCAGGACAGATTTCAGACCTAAGGTGAGGACTCACAGTAAGATTTATTCCTTGGTATTTATTCTACAGATGATGATGTAAGTTTAAGTATGTAGTTATTGTTTAAAGATAAGGATGTACATATATTACTGACACAGGGAAGACAAAACTCGTGAGAGCATGATTGATTCTTTCTGGTAGGAAGGAAAGACTCAAACAAAAATTATCATATTTTATTATTATACTTAACCACTGTCACCCGCGTTAGCGAGGTAGTGCAAGGAAACAGATGAGAAATGGTCCAACCCACCCACATACACATATATATACAGAAATGCCCACACACGCACATATATATACATATACATTTCAGTGTATACATACATATGCATATATACACATGTACATATCCTTACTTGCTGCTTCATCCATTCCCGTTGCCACCCCACCACACATGAAATAGCATTCCCCCCATCCAGTGAGGCAGCACAAGGAACAGACAAAAAAGGCCATATTCATTTACACTAAGTCCCTAGCTTTCATGTGTAATGCACCGAAACCACAGCTCCCTTTCCACATCCAGGCCCCACAGACCTTTCCATGGTTTACCCCAGATGCTTCACATACCCTGGTTCAATCCATTGACAGCATGTCGACCCTGGTATACCACATTTTTCCAATTCACTCTATTCCTTGCACGCCTTTCACCTTTCTGTAAGTTCAGGCCCTGATTGCTCAAAATCTTTTTCACCCCATTCTTCCACCTCCAATTTGGTGTCTCACCTCTCCTTCTTCCCCCCACCTCTGTCAATCTTTCCTCACTCATTCTCTCCATGTGTCCAAACCATTTCAACATACTCTCTTCTGCTCTCTCAACCACACTCTTCTTATTTCCACACATATCTCTCACCCTTTCATTACTTACTTGATCAAACCACCTCACACCGCTATTGTTCTCAAACATCTCATTTCCAACACATCCACCCTCCTCCTCACAACCATTTCTGTAGCCCATGCCTCACAACCATGTAACATTGTTGGAACCACTCTTCCCTCAAACATACCCATTTTTGCTCTCCGAGATAACGTTCTCGCCTTCCACACACTTTTCAATGCTCCCAGAACCTTCGCCCCCTCCCCCATCCTGTGACTCACTTCTGCTTCCATGGTTCCATCCACTGCCAAATCCACTCCCAGATATCTAGAACACTTCACTTCCTCTAGTTTTTCTCCATTCAAACTTACCTCCCAATTGACTTGTCCCTCAACCCTGCTGAACCTAATAACCTTGCTCTTATTCACATTTTCTCTCAGCTTTCTTCTTTCACACACTTTACCAAACTCAGTCACCAACTTCTGCAGTTTCTCGCCTGAATCAGCCACCAGCGCTGTATCATCAGTGAACATTAACTGACTCACTTCCCAAGCTCTCTCATCCACAACAGACTGCATACTTGCCCCTCTTTCCAAAACTCGTGCATTTACCTCTTTAACAACCCCATCCATAAACAGATTAAATAAACCATAAACCAACATTCAAGAGAACCAATCACTTTCCTCTCTTCCTACTCGTACACATACCTTACATCCTTGATAAAACCTTTTCACTGCTTCCAGCAACTTACCTACCACACCATATATTCTTAATACCTTCCACTAAGCATCTCTATTAACTCTATCATATGCCTTCTCCAGATCCATAATGCTACATACAAATCCGTCTTTTTTTCTAAGTATTTCTCACATACATTCTTCAAAGCAAACACTTGATCCACACATCCTCTACCACTTCTGAAACCACACTGCTCTTCCCCAATCTGATGCTCTGTACATGCCCTCACCCTCTCAATCAATACCCTCCCTTATAATTTCCCAGGAATACTCAGTAAACTTATACCACTGTAATTTGAACACTCACCTTTATCCCCCTTTGCCTTTGTACAATGGCACTATGCAAGCATTCCACCAATCCTCAGGCACTTCACCGTGAACCATACATGCATTGAATATCCTCACCAACCAGTCAGTAACGCAGTCTCCCCCTTTTTTAATAAATTCCACAGCATTACCATTGAAACCCACTGCCTTGCTGGTTTTCATCTTTCACGAAGCTTTCACTACCTCTTCTCTGTTTAACAAATCATTCTCTCTTACCCTTTCTCTTCATGCACCAAATTGACCAAAACACCCTATATCTGCCACTCAGTCATCAAACACATTCATCACACCTTGATTTTGTATGCATGTATATGTATATTTTTGTTTATGTGAGTGGATGTTTCTTTTTAATTTGTTTCCTGGTGCTACCTTGCTAATGCCAGAATTGGTGATCAAGTATGAGAACTTATTGATTTGTGATGGTGTTTTTGGTCCTATATGGTCTTATTAAGCATTCATTCTTTGTAAATGAATGCTGTATAACATGATATATACCAAGTGATAATCTTTTTACCAGCATCATCACAGAGAAGCATTAGGATATATAATATAAAGGATACAAGATCATATTTTTTTTTTTTTCATACTATTCGCCATTTCCCGCGATAGCAAGGTAGCGTTAAGAACAGAGGACTGGGCCTTTGAGGGAATATCCTCACCTGGCCCCCTTCTCTGTTCCTTCTTTTGGAAAATTAAAAAAAAACGAGAGGGGGAGGATTTCCAGCCCCCCGCTCATATTTATGTACTGAATATTGAATTTCTTTGCATCTCACTTCATTCCTCACGCCCTTTGTATACCACGTTCTAATTTACTCTGTTCTATGTCTGCCTTTTACCCTTGTGTGCATTCTTGTCCAGATCACTCAAAATCTTGTTCACTCAACCTTTTTAACTCTAGTTTGGTCACCTGTTCTCTTTCTTCCCTCCACTGCTGATGTATATATCCTCTTTGTCAACCTTTCCTCACTTATTCTCACCATATGTCCAAACCACTTCAGCACACCTTCATTAGCTCTATCATCCCCATTTTTTTTTTTTTTATATTGCTACACATCTCTCCTACTCTTTCGTTATTTCTTGATCAAACCATCTTGCACCACGTATTGTCCTCAAACATTAATTTCCATCACATCCACCCTCCACTGTATTGCCTTTTCAATAGCTCATTCCTCACATCCATATGATATTGTTGGGAGTGCTCTATGACTTATATTTATTTAGCATTTCTTTATAAGTGAATAGATAAGGTCCTTTTTGGACCGTGCAAAAGTCCTAGACAGTTGGAAATTTTTCTGGAAGTTATCTGCTTGGTGTCTTCTTGTGAAAACAAATTTCTTCATATTCTTGAACTCTAGAAAATGAGAGTGATATACATGCAGTTCCCAAACAGGAACAACCATTTTGATAATATATGGATAGGAGCAATAGATAAAAGTAGTCTATTTATTGATCTATAAATCTGATACCTGTTCCCTTTTGGGACTCCCTTAAGGTGATGTCCACGGCCATAGAGTCTCCATAACTTTACTTGCAGTGCAAGAGTCTGAAGGTTTCATTATCATACCCTGGCAACCTACAGGTCCACAGTGTGTCTGCTTTCATGTATGATATGGTACGCATAGGAAACAGGTGTCAGTATTATTGCAATGTCACATGTTTTGTGGCTGCAGGAAATAAGGGTACGAGGTAACCTATGTATTATGGTATGTTAGAATACAACGTAGATAATTTGTAATTAACCTATAATGAATCAGCTTGGTGCACTGCTTTGGTCCATGGAATGCAGTGTTTGAGACCTTTATGAATTATAGTCATCGACCTTGTAAATTAACAAAACACCTGTCTGTGATGGTATTTATTCTTTGAAACTCAAAATCCACTATAACTATCCATATTCATCATTACTGCCTGCATATTTAGCCATTCAAATACTACCGACAACTGTTTTGTATGCATATAATATTATACATGAAATCGGATGCACTGTGGTCCTTTAGTTTGCTGGGCATGATAATGAAACCTTCAGACTTGTGCACTGTAATTATAGTGAAATCCAATGCCTCTTCATAGCCTTTAGTGCCTCACCCTTAACAGGCCACTAGCAGAGGGCAAGTCTTGCACAGTGTTTGCAGAAGCTCCTACCTATTGTTCCTACTGACTACTTCTACCTAATGCTCCTACGTAAATGTTCCTACCTTCTATGAGATCCATTGCTCTTACCATTTTGCCAAAAGGCATGTTATGTGTAACAAGGGGAGATTTTATGTTTGTTGACAGAATTCCAGTAGTCCATGTATGGATGATGCAGAAAGATAAGATAGCTACCTAGGTCTGAGGAGTGTAGCTTGACAGCCATTGAAGTGCTGGTTCACTATGCAGTTGTCAAAAACCCTCCTGATGCATAAGTGGGTAGTACTGGTAATATACCTCCCTGGTCATTGGCTGCTAAGCTTCTACAACTTACCAGATAGAAGTAGTAGTTAGAAACGTTTAGGATGGAGCATTGGATAGAAAGTTTAGGTAGAAGTAGTTGGTAGGAACAGAGGCAGGAGCATTAGGTAGAACTAGTCAGCTGGAACATTTTGTTGGAGCCTCTGCAAACAACTAAAATTGCCCTCTGCCAGTGGCCTGTTAAGGTTGAGGCACTTAGAGCTAAGAAGCAGCTTTGGAGTTCACCAGTTATGTAGACTTCATTGCCAATGCCACCCCCTTGAGGGAGTTCCAGGTGGGAACAGGTGTCAAAGATATAGATAGATAGATGAATAGGTAGATAGATAAAACCATACCTTAGATTCATGGTCATTTATGAAACTCATTCATGAATAGTTCATGCGTCATTTCCTCTTTGAATACTTCTTCAAGATATTAATACTTCATGGCCAGTGAAATATTTAGGATTGTGAAATATGCCTTGTTCACACAAGAGCTTTGATCTTTGTGATTATAACATATGGGTTAAAGAATGCCAACTCAAGGATCTTGGTTAAGTTTGAAACTATTTAATTAACTTCAGTGAAGGGCGCAAACGGGGAGGTGATAACAAGTAGTGGTGATGTGAGAAAGAGATGGAGTGAGTATTTTGAAGGTTTGTTGAATGTGTTTGATGATAGAGTGGCAGATATAGGGTGTTTTGGTCGAGGTGGTGTGCAAAGTGAGAGGGTAGGGAAAATGATTTGGTAAACAGAGAAGAGGTATTAAAAGCTTTGTAGAAGATGAAAGCCGGCAAGGCAGCAGGTTTGGATGGTATTGCAGTGGAATTTATTAAAAAAGGGGGTGACTGTATTATTGACTGGTTGGTAAGGTTATTTAATGTATGTATGACTCATGATGAGGTGCCTGAGGATTGGCGGAATGCGTGCATAGTGCCATTGTACAAAGGCAAAGGGGATAAGAGTGAGTGCTCAAACTTCAGAGGTATAAGTTTGTTGAGTATTCCTGGTAAATTATATGGGAGGGTATTGATTGAGAGGGTGAAGGGATGTACAGAGCATCAGATTGGGGAAGAGCAGTGTGGTTTCAGAAGTGGTAGAGGATGTGTGGATCAGGTGTTTGCTTTGAAGAATGTATGTGAGAAATACTTAGAAAAGCAAATGGATTTGTATGTAGCATTTATGGATGTGGAGAAGGCATATGATAGAGTTGATAGAGATGCTTAGTGGAAGGTATTAAGAATATATGGTGTGGGAGGCAAGTTGTTAGAAGCAGTGAAAAGTTTTTATCGAGGATGTAAGGCATGTGTACATGTAGGAAGAGAGGCAAGTGATTGGTTCTCAGTGAATGTATGTTTGCGGCAGGGGTATGTGATGTCTCCATGGTTGTTTAATTTGTTTATGGATGGGGTTGTTAGGGAGGTGAATGCAAGAGTTTTGGAAAGAGGGGCAAGTATGAAGTCTGTTGTGGATGAGAGAGCTTGGGAAGTGAGTCAGTTGTTGTTCGCTGATGATACAGCGCTGGTGGCTGATTCATTTGAGAAACTGCGGAAGGTGGTGACTGAGTTTGGTAAAGTGTGTGAAAGAAGAAAGTTAAGAGTAAATGTGAATAAGAGCAAGGTTATTAGGTACAGTAGGGTTGAGGGTCAAGTCAATTGGGAGGTAAGTTTGAATGGATAAAAACTGGAGGAAGTAAAGTGTTTTAGATATCTGGGAGTGGATCTGGCAGTGGATGGAACTATGGAAGCAGAAGTGGATCATAGGGTGGGGGAGGGGGTGAAAATCCTGGGAGCCTTGAAGAATGTGTGGAAGTCGAGAACATTATCTTGGAAAGCAAAAATGGGCTATGTTTGAAGGAATAGTGGTTCCAACAATGTTGTATGGTTGCGAGGCTTGGGCTATGGATAGAGTTGTGTGCAGAGGGTGGATGTGCTGGAAATGAGATGTTTGAGGACAATGTGTGGTGTGAGGTGGTTTGATCGAGTAAGTAATGTAAGGGTAAGAGAGATGTGTGGAAATAAAAAGAGTGTGGTTGAGAGAGCAGAAGAGGGTGTTTTGAAATGGTTTGGTCACATGGAGAAAATGAGTGAGGAAAGATTGACCAAGAGGATATATATGTCGGAGGTGGAGGGAACGAGGAGAAGTGGGAGATCAAATTGGAGGTGGAAAGATGGAGTGAAAAAAATTCTGTGTGATCGGGGCCTGAACATGCAGGAGGGTGAAAGGAGGGCAAGGATTAGAGTAAATTGGATCGATGTGGTATACTGGGGTTGACGTGCTGTCAGTGGATTGAATCAGGGCATGTGAAGCGTCTGGGGTAAACCATGGAAAGCTGTGTAGGTATGTATATTTGCGTGTGTGGACGTGTATGTATATACATTGTGTATGGGGGTGGGTTGGGCCATTTCTTTCGTCTGTTTCCTTGCACTACCCTGCAAACGTGGGAGACAGCAAAAAAAAAGAAAAAAAAAAGGAAAAAAAATTATATTTTGCTTTGTCGCTGTCTCCCGCGTTTGCGAGGTAGCGCAAGGAAACAGACGAAAGAAATGGCCCAACCCACCCCCATACACAATGTATATACATACACGTCCACACACGCAAATATACATACCTATACATCTCAATGTACACATATATATACACACACAGACACATACATATATACCCATGCACACAATTCACACTGTCTGCCTTTATTCATTCTCATCGCCACCTCGCCACACATGGAATACCATCCCCCTCCCCCCCTCATATGTGCGAGGTAGCACTAGGAAAAGACAACAAAGGCCTCATTCGTTCACACTCAGTCTCTAACTGTTATGCAATAATGCCCGAAACCACGGCTCCATTTCCACAATCAGGCCCCACACAGCTTTCCATGGTTTACCCCAGATGCTTCACATGCCCTGATTCAATCCACTGACAGCACGTCAACCCCGGTATACCACATCGATCCAATTCACTCTATTCCTTGCCCGCCTTTCACCCTCCTGCATGTTCAGGCCCCGATCACTGAAAATCTTTTTCACTCCATCTTTCCACCTCCAATTTGGTCTCCCACTTCTCCTCGTTCCCTCCACCTCTGACACATATATCCTCTTGGTCAATCTTTCCTCACTCATTCTCTCCATGTGCCCAAACCATTTCAAAACACCCTCTTCTGCTCTCTCAACCACGCTCTTTTTATTTCCACACATCTCTCTTACCCTTACATTACTTACTCGATCAAACCACCTCACACAACACATTGTCCTCAAACATCTCATTTCCAGCACATCCATCCTCCTGCGCACAACTCTATCCATAGCCCACGCCTCGCAACCATACAACATTGTTGGAACCACTATTCCTTCAAACATACCCATTTTTGCTTTCCAAGATAATGTTCTCGACTTCCACACATTCTTCAAGGCTCCCAGGATTTTTGCCCCCTCCCCCACCCTATGATCCACTTTCGCTTCCATGGTTCCATCCGCTGCCATATCCACTCCCAGATATCTAAAACACTTTACTTCCTCCAGTTTTTCTCCATTCAAACTTACCTCCCAATTGACTTGACCCTCAACCCTACTGTACCTAATAACCTTGCTCTTATTCACATTTACTCTTAACTTTCTTCTTTCACACACTTTACCAAACTCAGTCAGCAGCTTCTGCAGTTTCTCACATGAATCAGCCACCAGCGCTGTATCATCAGCGAACAACAACTGACTCACTTCCCAAGCTCTCTCATCCACAACAGACTTCGTACTTGCCCCTCTTTCCAAAACTCTTGCATTCACCTCCCGAACAACCCCATCCATAAACAAATTAAACAACAATGGAGACATCACACACCCCTGCCGCAAACCTACATTCACTGAGAACCAATCACTTTCGTCTCTTCCTACACGTACACATGCCTTACATCCTTGATAAAAACTTTTCACTGCTTCTAACAACTTGCCTCCCACACCATATATTCTTAATACCTTCCACAGAGCATCTCTATCAACTCTATCATATGCCTTCTCCAGATCCATAAATGCTACATACAAATCCATTTGCTTTTCTAAGTATTTCTCACATACATTCTTCAAAGCAGACACCATATCCACACATCCTCTACCACTTCTGAAACCACACTGCTTCTCCCCAATCTGATGCTCTGTACATGCCTTCACCCTCTCAATCAATACCCTCCCATATAATTTACCAGGAATACTCAACAAACTTATACCTCTGTAATTTGAGCACTCACTCTTATCCCCTTTGCCTTTGTACAATGGCACTATGCATGCATTTCGCCAATCCTCAGGCACCTCACCATGAGTCATACATACATTAAATAACCTTACCAACCAGTCAATAATACAGTCATCCCCCTTTTTAATAAATTCCACTGCAATACCATCGAAACCTGCTGCCTTACCGGCTTTCATCTTCCACAAAGCTTTTACTACCTCTTCTCTGTTTACCAAATCATTTTCCCTAACCCTCTCACTTTGCACACCACCTCGACCAAAACACCCTATATCTGCCACTCTATCATCAAACACATTCAACAAACCTTCAAAATACTCACTCCATCTCCTTCTCACATCACCACTAATTGTTATCACCTCCCCATTTGCGCCCTTCACTGAAGTTCCCATTTGCTCCCTTGTCTTACGCACTTTATTTACCTCCTTCCAAAACATCTTTTTTATTCTCCCTAAAATTTAATGATACTCTCTCACCCCAACTCTCATTTGCCCTCTTTTTCACCTCTTGCACCTTTCTCTTGACCTCCTGTCTCTTTCTTTTATACATCTCCCACTCAATTGTATTTTTTCCATGCAAAAATCTTCCAAATGCCTCTCTCTTCTCTTTCACTAATAATCTTACTTCTTCATCCCACCACTCACTACCCTTTCTAATCAACCCACCTCCCACTCTTCTCATGCCACAAGCATCTTTTGTGCAATCCATCACTGATTCCCTAAATACATCCCATTTCTCCCCCACTCCCCTTACTTCCATTGTTCTTACCTTTTTCCATTCTGTACTCAGTCTCTCCTGGTACTTCCTCACACAAGTCTCCTTCCCAAGCTCACTTACTCTCACCACCCTCTTCACCCCAACATTCACTCTTCTTTTCTGAAAACCCATACAAATCTTCACCTTAGCCTCCACAAGATAATGATCAGACATCCCTCCAGTTGCACCTCTCAGCACATTAACATCCAAAAGTCTCTCTTTCGCACGCCTGTCAATTAACACATAATGCAGTAACGTTCTCTGGCCATCTCTCCTACTTCCATACGTATACTTATGCATATCTCGCTTTTTAAAGCAGGTATTCCCAATCACCAGTCCTTTTTCAGCACATAAATCTACAAGCTCTTCACCATTTCCATTTACAACACTGAACACCCCATGTATACCAATTATTCCCTCAACTGCCACATTACTCACCTTTGCATTCAAATCACCCATCACTATAACCCGGTCTTTTGCATCAAAACCACTAACACACTCGTTCAGCTGCTCCCAAAACACTTGCCTCTCATGATCTTTCTTCTCATGCCCAGGTGCATATGCACCAATAATCACCCATCTCTCTCCATCAACTTTCAGTTTTACCCATATTAATCGAGAATTTACTTTCTTACATTCTATCACATACTCCCACAACTCCTGTTTCAGGAGTAGTGCTACTCCTTCCCTTGCTCTTGTTCTCTCACTAACCCCTGACTTTACTCCCAAGACATTCCCAAACCACTCTTCCCCTTTACCCTTGAGCTTCGTTTCACTCAGAGCCCAAACATCCAGGTTCCTTTCCTCAAACATACTACCTATCTCTCCTTTTTTCACATCTTGGTTACATCCACACACATTTAGACACCCCAATCTGAGTCTACGAGGAGGATGAGCACTCCCCGCGTGACTCCTTCTGTTTCCCATTTTTTAGAAAGTTAAAATTACAAGGAGGGGAGGATTTCTGGCCCCTGCTCCTGTCCCATCTAGTCGCCTTCTACGACACTTGAGGAATGCGTGGGAAGTATTCTTTCACCCCTATCCCCAGGGATAAAACATTAAAATGCTTGTCAAAAGGAGTGTTACATGGCTGCAGAATTGTCACACAGTAAAGCAAATAATATCAAAACCTTAACAAAGAACACTTGAAAATGTTAACACTACTAGTTCATGAGCATTGATTAACATGAAGGTCACCCACAAATTACAATATTTGCTCATGTTAAGATTGCAAGATAGAAGTTTGGAGTTTTAGGTTTGGTTTTACATTCCAGTGTTCAATGTTTCCTCTTTTTTATCATTTACTCTATGCAATGAAAATATTTGAAGACACTTCTATATAAAAGTTTTCATTAAACTTCTCTCATCATTTACTTTTCTTTTCAGCACTCATTATTTCTAACTTTTTTCCAAATAAATGTCTAAGTGCAGAAAAGTATGCTTTTGAGATGCACTGCTCTAGAAATTTTTCTATACACATCTATACAGGCCAAGTTATCTTGTATGTATTGCAATACTAATCACAAAGTTCCTATCGTTCGGTTAAATTTAAAGACATTTTGTATGCAAAATTACTTCAAAACATTTAAATGGCCTATTTATTATCAGATGTTTGAAGTCTTCTTCAAGGGTTTAGCATATTTTACCCAGTAAAATCAATTTTTTTTTTTTCAGATATCAAAGTTTTTCAAGGGAAATGTTTGTTGTTGCCCTGGGAATTTGTGAAAACTGTTGAAAAAACATCTGCTTGCATTAGTCTTTACATTATAACCCAAAATGTGAGGGGATGACTTCAACCTTAGCTTTTCTCAGAAACATTACATTGGAGGAAATCAACAGAAGAGTTTGTGTCATTCATTCAACACCTTCATCAGATGGTTCTTTTTTCTATACATAGTGGATCACCCTTGCATAGTGTGGGATTTCTCCATCAGGAAATCACCTTTAGAATGTATTCATTTCAACATTTGGGTTTTTCTTATCTGAAAGTAATTTTCTTTAAAGACCTCCTTCAAGTTGATATACTCTCATGGCTTAGAGGAGTGAAATTAAGTTTTGACATTTATAAAATTGAATGAATGATTTATCAAGTTATTTTTTTGAATTTGCTTGTTTTGAAGTTTGATAACCTTTTTACTCCAAACTCCAAGTAGGGTCCTACAAGCATTATCCAATTTTCTTTTTAACCCTGCTCTGCTTTTCCTCTTCCTTTTTAGAAAGAGGCATTGTCTTTATTGATGATGACCCCGTTTAGGTATATGCATGCAGTCTATGAATTTTGAGATGCAAAGCATGTCGGTCTCTGGGAGTTAGGGGATCAGTAACAGTTTCACTGTGGTGAACTCATAGTAATCAAAGGTGAGCCTGAAACATGTGAGCTTTGGCAACTATGGGCAAATGGTTTGCAACAAGTGGGAAAGCTAACACCATGTCACATAGAAGGTCCAAACCCTCTTACATAGCCAAAAGTTATCCCATTGCTTATGGAATACTGCCTTGGAGAAAAAGTTTCAAACCCTAGAATTTGCATATGTGTAACATTGATTTTGTAATTGATGTATCTACCTAAATTGATTTCTGCCTTTACAGATCATATTATGTGAAAAATGAAACTTTGGCTGAAGTTGCTGCAAAGAAGGAGCTTCATAAACATTTGCTCTACTTTGCTCCAAAACTTCAGACCTCTATCGATAAATTCTTGAACATTATGGTTGATGAACAGGAAGAGAGAGATCTGAGTACAGAGGATGATGAAGTAAACAGTGAGGTAAGATAGCTTAACACTCCACCAGTAAAAGAGAATGATTGGTTACAAACAAGGCTTCATTAGAAAGTTGTGATTTGGTAGTTATTTATTTTTTGCACTTTCTACAGTTTGGAGACTGTGTGTTAATCAGTCCTATCCAGTGAAGGCAGTTAGATTTTGACAAGGAAAGCTCAGCTGCTTTAGCAGCCCTCTCTCTCATGATCTACTCTAGGCGCACACTATCCTTAACATATACTCGCCATAGCACCCACACTTCTAATTCCTTATGGAGTGGTTTACTTGCATACAACCTTGTAGTTCATTCATACAAATTCTCTAAAGGTATTCCATTAACATTACAGTTATTTATTACATTACCATTAAAAAGTGCAGAAATGGCTCTTTGAAAATGTGTGTTGCTTTTTTAAAACAAGTATCTAGTGTGTATTTTGGGGAAAGTAGAATCTGTGAATCGAAGAAATGGTTTGTCTGTCTTATAGAATAGATTGAAATTAGTGAATATCTTGCAGATCTGAAATTGCATTTGCAGGATGATTACACTTTTTGGTGAACATTAGGCTAAATTGAGAAATATTTGTTGGTCTGTTTTCATTTTTTGTGATTTTTGTATTGGAATTGAAGATTTGTAGTCTGTTCTACTCATAATACAGTTTCCATAGGAAGTGGAGCCAATCACTCCAACACTTCTTAATTGAGAACTGAGACAAAGTCATCAGCTTAGAGTGGATATCCTAATGGCTCATATACATGATTTTATTTTATTTTATCTTTTCACCTTTTTTATTAGAATTCTATGTGAAATTTTAGATTGTCTTTTGTTTGCTTTTGAATGATTTTGCTTGTTTCACAGGATGTGGATGTTCCTAAAGTACTAGGTGATTTGGTTGAGGCCATCATTGGAGCAGTGTATTTAGATAGTGAGAGGTCCATAGAGGTGAGTTCATTTCCATTTTTCTGTGATGATTACTTGCTTTACAGAGTTATTTGATTATTGCTTGTAATTCTGTGATGATTACTTGCTTTACAGAGTTATTTGATTAGTGCTTGTAATTCTTTGATGATAACTTGCTTTACAGAGTTATTTGATTAGTGCTTGCAACCTAGCAAAGGTTGCTATTTACAGATGATATGACTTTAGTGGTAGTCTCCAGAGAGAAATTCCAGAAACTAGAGACACATTTTGGGAGAGTGCTTGAAAAGAGAAATGTGACCTTGAATGTAAATGAAAGTAAGGTATTATAATGATGTGCAGGAAGGGGATGTGACATGATGGTTTGAGTGTAAGTTTCAATGGGTAGAATCTGAAGACAATGGAGTGCTTTAGGTTAGTTCTAAGGATGGATGTTGTGGCGAATGGGACCATGGGGATTGAAATGAGTTGAATCATAGGTTGGGAGAGGGAGCAAAGGTCTTTGATCCAGTAATGTAGTATGGATGTGAGTTTTGGACATTGAACTCAATTGAAAAGAAGAGGATGGAGGTGTTAGAAATGAAATATATGAAATGTTACATGTTATGAGGTGTATGGGTCATTTGAGGAATGACACTGTAAGAGATAAATGTAGCAGCAGCGCAGTCTGATTAAGAGAACTGATCAAGTTGTGTTTAGATTAGATGGTTTAGATGTATGGAAAAGATGAACAAAGGAGGACATTCTGATAGGGCCCTATGTGTCAGAAGTGGAGGGAGGAAGGGGAGTACGTATTTCCCTATAACTACCAGGGACAAGATTTTGTCAAAATCAAGGTTAGTGCATGATGTTACTGTTACATCTTGCTTGATTGATGACAATGTTTCTGTCTACCACTGCAGTCATTCTGTAGTCATCAATGCTGGCTTCATTTAGGACTGATTGCAATCATATATCTGGTTTTCTTATAAATGTTTCTGTAGTTGTTCCTTGCATATTTTGTATGTGTCCTGGAAGTACATTGACTAGTAGGAGACCAAGGAGATGGAAGGTTGGAGTGAGAGAGGCTTTGGGGGATGAGGCCTGAACAACCAGGAGAATGAGAGGTGAGCATGGGATAGAGTGAATTGGAGAGATGTGGTGTGTGTGTGTGTGTGTGTGTAATTACCTATCTACCTATTTATACAGTTTGGATAGAGAGCTTGACACTCATGGGGCCCCATCTCCTGATTTTTCCATCATTAAATAGGCTTTTAAACTTTATATACTGCCAGCATTCACTGCTTTATTTTGCAGTTTATTCCAACCATCTACTACCAGTACAAGCTCTACCCTACTTATGACCTATGCAACTTACAGTCATCCTTACATATGACAGGAAAAGATAGATTAAATAATCGAAAGTGATGAAATATGAGCGGAAGAATCATAAATGAAAGGTATTAAGAAACTGCAGAATCTTATGATAAAGCTGGTTAATAAAAGAATGAGATGATCATGATAGAAATTTAGTAGGATAAAAGAATGCTGTACAGGTGTATGAATTCTACATGCCATACTGACATATCTGACTGGTTGGTCAGAACAGAACTTGGACGTATGTTGGGGAGGGGATGTACTTTGTAACATCGTTTTTACCAATCTTTTTACCCAGCTTTTTTTTATGGCATCTTGTTGCTTTGTTGCTGCATATCTTAAAGAATTGTTCTCAGTGATTATCTTCTGGCTGATTTAGGAACCTGAAGGCTCATTTCAGGTGCTCCCTCTCTCTCCTGTTGTCCATGATGGACAGCTTTATAGCCATCAGCCTATCATTGTAGCTCATCTTTCTTAATTCAGGTACCTTTTTAATAAAACTTCTCTGTACACTCTTTATCAGATTTTGTGCTTCTTAAAGTGCAGTGACCATCCTCATGGGAAATATCTCTGGTTATGAATTAGGCACAATGTTAACCCCTAGATCTCTTTCACCTGCAGATTCCTGTACTTTATCTCCCAGTTTGTAATGATCACACTGAGGTCTTCCTTCATTCTCTTCCAACCTCATCACCTTGCATGTACTTGATTGGATCTTATTCATCCATTTATCAGATCAACCATGGAGCTTGTTCAGAGCACCCTGTAAGCTGATGCAGTCATCATTTTTTATTTCCTTAATGATCTTGGCATCATCTGTAAATGTGTTTAGATATGATTCCAGTCCATGAGGCAAGTCATTTATATACACCATTAATTGCTATGGACCCAAGACTGAACCCTGTGGCATGCAGTTATATAGCCTAAGCCCACTTTAAGGATGCACCTCTTGCCTGTCTTCTTTGCTCCCTTCCATTAAGGTAACCTGGCTAGTGCAGGAGCCCACTTCTTATTTTTGTAATCAGCTTCTGTTGTGGAACCATGTCAAAGGCTTTCTGGCAGTCCAGTAACACAGTCTTAGTACCCCTTTCTTTGAGCTATTTTGGAGCTCACTTTGTCATATTAAGTCTAGAAGATTGGTTATGCATGACTTACTTTCTCAGAAACCATGCTGTCTCCCTGTTAAAAAGTTTCTTCTTTGCAAGAAGTCACCCTTTTTAATTATCCTTTACAATATTTTTGTAAACCACACTTGGGAGCACTGAAGAATGTATGGAAAGGGAGGTAGTTGTATGGAAGGGCAAAATGAATATGTTTGAAAGTATGGTAATAGTGTTATATGGATGTGATACATGGGCTATAGATGATGTGGAGATGTGTTGGAAGTGAAATATTTGAGGACATTGTATAATGTAAGGTGGTTTGATTGATTAAGTAATAAAAAGGTAAGAGAGTGCTGTACTAAAAAGAGTGCAGCTAAGAATGGAAGAGGGTGTGCTGAAATGATTTGGATAAATGGAGAGAATGAGTGAGAAGAGGTTAACAAAGAAAGTGTGTCATGGATGGAAGGAACAAGGAGAGGGGCTGGACCATATTGGAGATAGAAGAAAGGTGTGAAAAAGATTTTGAATAATCAGGGCCGAACATGTAGGAAGATGAAAAGCATGCACTGAATAGAGTGAATTGGAACATTTTGTTATACAGGGGTTGACCTGCTGTCAGTGGACTGAACCAGGGAATTTAAAGTGGCTGGGATGAGTCATGAAAATGTCTGTGGGGCCTGTATGTAGATAGGAAGTTGTGGTTTAAGTGCATTACACATGACAGCTACTAATGAGTGGATGTGAGTGAATGCAAGCCCTTTTTTTGTTTGTTCCTTGCACTACCATGCTAATGTGGGAAATGGTTGTCATGTATGAAAAATGATTTGTTAGTGACACTGTCATGTAGTTCAGCGTAGTTTCCCGATCCCTTTCTGAAAGATAGGCACACTTGCCCTCTTCGACAACTTGGGAACTACACTATATTAACTTAATGAACAACATTTCTAGTAGTTTGATGAGTTTGTCGACACATTTTTTCAGTATGTCTGTAATTACAGTTTTTGATCACTATTTGGTGTTTATGGGAAAGTTTAACACTTGTGTTGCCCTGTCATCTTAACCATGTATATGTGTATATCTTTACTCCTATGTATGTATGCACATACATCTTCACTTATGCAAGGTACCCATTCTATTGACCACCCCCTAGAGGAGGATGAAAAGTTAGATGGACTGTGAACCGCCTGCCGTGACCAGGATTTAAACCTATGTTTGATCTCAGGCAGTCTTTGCATGATTGATGGTCAGTAATGCAAATCGCTGCACCATGGAGGTTTATGTTAATGATTTGGTGGTTGCTTGAGGATAAGGTGTTTTATCCTTAGGCTGAGCCAGGACATATGAAGGAATTACGATAAATCATAGAACAGTTACTGGGGCTTGTCTGTCGATATTAGGCTCTTATTTTATTATGCTTTGTCGCTGTCTCATGCGTTAGAGAGGTAGCGCAAGGAAGCAGGTGAAAGAATGGCCCAACCCACCCACATACACATGTATATACATACACGTTCACACGTGCACATATACATACCTGTACATTTCAACGTATACATACATATATACATACACAGATATATATTATTAAGGTATTAAGAATATATGGTGTGGGTGACAAGTTGTTAGAAGCAGTGAAAAGTTTTTATCGAGGATGTAAGGCATGTGTACGTGTAGGAAGAGAGGAAAGTGATTGGTTCTCAGTGAATATAGCTTTGCGGCAGGGGTGTGTGATGTCTCCATGGTTGTTTAATTTGTTTATGGATGGGGTTGTTAGGGAGGTGAATGCAAGAGTTTTGGAAAGAGGGGCAAGAATGAAGTCTGTTGTGGATGAGAGAGCTTGGGAAGTGAGTCAGTTGTTGTTCGCTGATGATACAGCGCTGTTGGCTGATTCATGTGAGAAACTGCAGAAGGTGGTGACTGAGTTTGGTAAAGTGTGTGAAATAAGAAAGTTAAGAGTAAATGTGAATAAGAGCAAGGTTATTAGGTACAGTAGGGTTGAGGGTCAATTCAATTGAGAGGTAAGTTTGAATGGAGAAAAACTGGAGGAAGTAAAGTGTTTTAGATATCTGGGAGTGGATCTGGCAGCGGATGGAACCATGGAAGCGGAAGTGAATCATAGGGTGGGGGAGGGGGCGAAAATCCTGGGAGCCTTGAAGAATGTGTGGAAGTCGAGAACATTATCTCGGAAAGCAAAAATGTGTATGTTTAAAGGAATAGTGGTTCCAACAATGTTGTATGGTTGCGAGGCCTGGGCTATGGATAGAGTTGTGCGCAGGAGGATGGATGTGCTGGAAATGAGATGTTTGAGGACAATGTGTGGTGTGAGGTGGTTTGATCGAGTAAGTAATGTAAGGGTAAGAGAGGTGTGTGGAAATAAAAAGAGTGTGGTTGAGAGAGCAGAAGAGGGTGTTTTGAAGTGGTTTTGCACATGGAGAGAATGAGTGAGGAAAGATTGACCAAGAGGATATATGTGTCGGAGGTGGAGGGAACGAGGAGAAGAGGGAGACCAAATTGGAGGTGGAAAGATGGAGTGAAAAAGATTTTGAGTGATTGGGGCCTGAACATGCTAGAGGGTGAAAGGCGGGCAAGGAATAGAGTGAATTGGATCGATGTGGTATACCGGGGTTTATTTTGCTGTCAGTGGATTGAATCAGGGCATGTGAAGCATCTGGGGTAAACCATGGAAAGCTGTGTAGGTATGTATATTTGCGTGTGTGGACGTATGTATATACATGTGTATGGGGGTGGGTTGGGCCATTTCTTTCGTCTGTTTCCTTTGCCCCCTTTGCCTTTGTACAATGGCACTATGCACGCATTCCGCCAATCCCCAGGCACCTCACCATGAGTCATACATACATTAAATAACCTTACCAACCTGTCAATAATACAGTCACCCCCTTTTTTAATAAATTCCACTGCAATACCATCCAAACCTGCTGCCTTGCTGGCTTTCATCTTCCGCAAAGCTTTTACTACCTCTTCTCTGTTTACCAAATCATTTTCCCTAACCCTCTCACTTTGCACACCACCTCAACCAAAACACCCTATATCTGCCACTCTATCATCAAACACATTCAACAAACCTTCAAAATACTCACTCCATCTCCTCACATAGCCACTACTTGTTATCACCTCCCCATTTGCGTCCTTCACTGTAGTTCCCATTTGCTCCCTTATCTTACGCACGTTATTTACGTCCTTCCAAAACATCTTTTTATTCTCCCTAGAATTTAATGATACTCTCTCACCCCAACTCTCATTTGCCCTCTTTTTCACCTCTTGCACCTTTCTCTTGACCTCCTGTCTCTTTCTTTTATAGATCTCCCCCTCAATTTCATTTTTTCGCTGCAAAAATCGTCCAAATGCCTCTCTCTTCTCTTTCACTAATAATCTTACTTCTTTATCCCACCACTCACTATCCTTTCTAATCAACCCACCTCCCACTCTTCTATATATATATATATATATATATATATTTTTTTTTTCTTGCTTTGTCGCTGTCTCCCGCATTTGCGAGGTAGCGCCTCGCAACCATACAACATTGTTGGAACCACTATTCCTTCAAACATACCCATTTTTGCTTTCCGAGATAATGTTCTCGACTTCCACACATTCTTCAAGGCTCCCAGAATTTTCGCCCCCTCCCCCACCCAATGATCCACTTCCGCTTCCATGGTTCCATCCGCTGCCAGATCCACTCCCAGATATCTAAAACACTTTACTTCCTCCAGTTTTTCTCCATTCAAACTTACCTCCCAATTGACTTGACCCTCAACCCTACTGTACCTAATAACCTTGCTCTTATTCACATTTACTCTTAACTTTCTTCTTTCACACACTTTACCAAACTCAGTCACCAGCTTCTGCAGTTTTTCACATGAATCAGCCACCAGCGTTGTATCATCAGCGAACAACAACTGACTCACTTCCCAAGCTCTCTCATCCCCAACAGACTTCATACTTGCCCCTCTTTCCAAAACTCTTGTATTCACCTCCCTAACAACCCCATCCATAAACAAATTAAACAACCATGGAGACATCACACACCCCTGCCGCAAACCTACATTCACTTTCCTCTCTTCCTACATGTACACATGCCTTACATCCTCGATAAAAACTTTTCACTGCTTCTAACAACTTGCCTCCCACACCATATATTCTTAATACCTTCCACAGAGCATCTCTATCAACTGTATCATATGCCTTCTCCAGATCCATAAATGCTACATACAAATCCATTTGCTTTTCTAAGTATTTCTCACATACATTCTTCAAAGCAAACACCTGATCCACACATCCTCTATCACTTCTGAAACCACACTGCTCTTCCCCAATCTGATGCTCTGTACATGCCTTCACCCTCTCAATCAATACCCTCCCATATAATTTACCAGGAATACTCAACAAACTTATACCTCTGTAATTTCAGCACTCACTCTTATCCCCTTGCCTTTGTACAATGGCACTATGCACGCATTCTGCCAATCCTCAGGCACCTCACCATGAGTCATACATACATTAAATAACCTTACCAACCTGTCAATAATACAGTCACCCCCTTTTTTAATAAATTCCCCTTGAATACCATCCAAACCTGCTGCCTTGCCGGCTTTCATCTTCTGCAAAGCTTTTACTACCTTTTCGCTGTTTACATAATCATTTTCCCTAACCCTCTCACTTTGCACACCACCTCAACCAAAACACCCTATATCTGCCACTCTATCATCAAACACATTCAACAAACCTTCAAAATACTCACTCCATCTCCTTCTCACATCACCACTACTTGTTATCACCTCCCCATTTGCGTCCTTCACTGTAGTTCCCATTTGCTCCCTTGTCTTACGCACGTTATTTACCTCCTTCCAGAACATATATTTATTCTCCCTAAAATTTAATGATACTCTCTCACCCCAACTCTCATTTGCCCTCTTTTTCACCTCTTACACCTATCTCTTGACCTCCTGTCTCTTTCTTTTATACATCTCTCACTCAATTTCATTTTTTCGCTGCAAAAATCGTCCAAATGCCTCTCTCTTCTCTTTCACTAATAATCTTACTTCTTTATCCCACCACTCACTATCCTTTCTAATCAACCCACCTCCCACTCTTCTATATATATATATATATATATATATATATACATATATATATATTATCCCTGGGGATAGGGGGTTAAGAATACTTCCCACGTATTCCCTGCGTGTCGTAGAAGGCGACTAAAAGGGGAGGGAGCGGGGGGCTGGAAATCCTCCCCTCTCTTTTTTTTTTTTAATTTTCCAAAAGAAGCAACAGAGGGGGCCAGGTGAGGATATTCCAAAAAAGGCCCAATCCTCTGTTCTTAACGCTACCTCGCTAACGCGGGAAATGGCGAATAGTTTAAAAGAAAGAAAAAAAAAAATATATATATATATATATATATATATTTTTTTTTTTTTTTTTTTTTTTTTATACTTTGTCGCTGTCTCCCGCGTTTGCGAGGTAGCGCAAGGAAACAGACGAAAGAAATGGCCCAACCCCCCCCCCCATACACATGCACATACACACGTCCACACACGCAAATATACATACCTACACAGCTTTCCATGGTTATATATATATATATATATATATATATATTTTTTTTTTTCTTTCTTTGTCGCTGTCTCCCGCATTTGTGAGGTAGCGCAAGGAAACAGACGAAAGAAATGGCCCAACCCACCCCCATACACATGTATATACATACGTCCACACACGCAAATATACATACCTACACAGCTTTCCATGGTTTTCCCCAGACGCTTCACATGCCTTGATTCAATCCACTGACAGCACGTCAACCCCGGTATACCACATCGATCCAATTCACTCTATTCCTTGCCCTCCTTTCACCCTCCTGCATGTTCAGGCCCCGATCACACAAAATCTTTTTCACTCCATCTTTCCACCTCCAATTTGGTCTCCCACTTCTCCTCATTCCCTCCACCTCCGACACATATATCCTCTTGGTCAATCTTTCCTCACTCATTCTCTCCATGTGCCCAAACCATTTCAGAACACCCTCTTCTACTCTCTCACCCACGCTCTTTTTATTTCCACACCTCTCTCTTACCCTTACGTTACTTACTCGATCAAACCACCTCACACAACACATTGTCCTCAAACATCTCATTTCCAGCACATCCATCCTCCTGCGCACAACTCTATCCATAGCGCACCGCTCGCAACCATACAACATTGTTGGAACCACTATTCCTTGAAACATACCCATTTTTGTTTTCCGAGATCATGTTCTCGACTTCCACACATTCTTCAAGGCTCCCAGAATTTTCGCCCCCTCCCCCACCCTATGATCCACTTCCGCTTCCATGGTTCCATCCGCTGCCAGATCCACTCCCACATATCTAAAACACTTTACTTCCTCCAGTTTTTCTCCATTCAAACTTACCTCCCAATTGACTTGACCCTCAACCCTACTGTACCTAATAACCTTGCTCTTATTCACATTTACTCTTAACTTTCTTCTTTCACACACTTTACCGAACTCAGTCACCAGCTTCTGCAGTTTCTCATATGAATCAGCCACCAGCGCTGTATCATCAGCGAACAACAACTGACTCACTTTCTTAGATCTCTCATCCGAAACAGACTTCATACTTGCCCCTCTTTCCAAAACTCTTGCATTCACCTCCCTAACAACCCCATCCATAAACAAATTAAACAACCATGGAGACATCACACACCCCTGCCGCAAACGTACATTCACTGAGAACCAATCACTTTCCTCTCTTCCTACACGTACACATGCCTTACATCCTCGATAAAAACTTTTCACTGCTTCTAACAACTTGCCTCCCACACCATATATTTTTAATACCTTCCACAGAGCATCTCTATCAACTCTATCATATGCCTTCTCCAGATCCATAAATGCTACATACAAATCCATTTGCTTTTCTAAGTATTTCTCACATACATTCTTCAAAGCAAAAACCTGATCCACACATCCTCTACCACTTCTGAAACCACACTGCTCTTCCCCAATCTGATGCTCTGTACATGCTTTCACCCTCTCAATCAATACCCTCCCATATAATTTACCAGGAATACTCAACAAACTTATACCTCTGTAATTTGAGCACTCACTCTTATCCCCTTTGTCTTTGTACAATGGCAGTATGCACGCATTCCGCCAATCCTCAGGCACCTCACCATGAGTCATACATACATTAAATAACCTCACCAACCAGTCAATAATACAGTCACCCCCTTTTTTAATAAATTCCACTGCAATACCATCCAAACCTGCTGCCTTGCCGGCTTTCATCTTCTGCAAAGCTTTTACTACCTCATCTCTGTTTACCAAATCATTTTCCTTAACCCTCTCACTTTGCACACCACCTCGACCAAAACACCCTATGTCTGCCACTCTATCATCAAACACATTCAACAAACCTTCAAAATACTCACTCCATCTCCTTCTCACATCACCACTACTTGTTATCACCTCCCCATTTGCGTCCTTCACTGTAGGCCCCATTTGCTCCCTTGTCTTACGCACGTTATTTACCTCCTTCCAGAACATCTATTTATTCTCCCTAAAATTTAATGATACTCTCACCCCAACTCTCATTTGCCCTCTTTTTCACCTCTTGCACCTTTCTCTTGACCTCCTGTCTCTTTCTTTTATAGATCTCCCACTCAATTTCATTTTTCCCTGCAAAAATCGTCCAAATGCCTCTCTCTTCTCTTTCACTAATAATCTTACTTCTTTATCCCACCACTCACTATCCTTTCTAATCAACCCACCTCCCACTCTTCTATATATATCTATATATATATATATATATATATTTTTTTTTTCTTGCTTTGTCGCTGTCTCCTGCATTTGCGAGGTAGCGCGAGGAAACAGACGAAAGAAATGGCCCAACCCACCCCCATACACATGTATATACATACGTCCACACACGCAAATATACATACCTACACAGCTTTCCACGGTTTTCCCCAGACGCTTCACATGCCCTGATTCAATCCACTGACAGCACGTCAACCCCAGTATACCACATCGATCCAATTCACTCTATTCCTTGCCCTCCTTTCACCCTCCTGCATGTTCAGGCCCCGATCACACAAAATCTTTTTCACTCCATCTTTCTACCTCCAATTTGGTCTCCCACTTCTACTCGTTCCCTCCACCTCCGACACATATATCCTCTTGGTCAATCTTTCCTCACTCATTCTCTCCATGTGCCCAAACCATTTCAAAACACCCTCTTCTACTCTCTCAACCACGCTCTTTTTATTTCCACACATCTCTCTTACCCTTACGTTAATTACTCGATCAAACCACCTCACACCACACATTGTCCTCAAACATCTCATTTCCAGCACATCCATCCTCCTGCGCACAACTCTATCCATAGCCTGCGCCTCGCAACCATACAACATTGTTGGAACCACTATTCCTTCAAACATACCCATTTTTGCTTTCCGAGATAATGTTCTCGACTTCCACACATTCTTCAAGGCTCCCAGAATTTTTGCCCCCTCCCCCACCCTATGATCCACTTCCGCTTCCATGGTTCCATCCGCTGCCAGATCCACTCCCAGATATCTAAAACACTTCCTCCAGATTTTCTCCATTCTAACTTACCTCCCAATTGACTTGACCCTCAACCCTACTGTACCTAATAACCTTGCTCTTATTCACATTTACTCTTAACTTTCTTCTTTCACACACTTTACTAAACTCAGTCACCAGCTTCTGCAGTTTTTCACATGAATCAGCCACCAGCGTTGTATCATCAGCGAACAATAACTGACTCACTTCCCAAGCTCTCTCATCCCCAACAGACTTCATACTTGCCCCTCTTTCCAAAACTCTTGCATTCACCTCCCTAACAACCCCATCCATAAACAAATTAAACAACCATGGAGAAATCACACACCCCTGCCGCAAACCTACATTCACTGAGAACCAATCACTTTCCTCTCTTCCTACACGTACTCATGCCTTACATCCTCGATAAAAACTTTTCACTGCTTCTTACAACTTGCCTCCCACACCATATATTCTTAATACCTTCCACAGAGCATCTATATCAACTCTATCATATGCCTTCTCCAGATCCATAAATGCTACATAGAAATCCAATTGCTTTTCTAAGTATTTCTCACATACATTCTTCAAAGCAAACACCTGATCCACACAACCTCTATCACTTCTGAAACCACACTGCTCTTCCCCTATCTGATGCTCTGTACATGCCTTCACCCTCTCAATCAATACCCTCCCATATAATTTACCAGGAATACTCAACAAACTTATACCTCTGTAATTTCAGCACTCACTCTTATCCCCTTGCCTTTGTACAATGGCACTATGCACGCATTCTTCCAATCCTCAGGCACCTCACCATGAGTCATACATACATTAAATAACCTTACCAACCTGTCAGTAATACAGTCACCCCCCTTTTTTAATAAATTCCACTTGAATACCATCCAAACCTGCTGCCTTGCCAGCTTTCATCTTCTGCAAAGCTTTTACTACCTTTTCGCTGTTTACATAATCATTTTCCCTAACCCTCTCAATTTGCACACCACCTCGACCAAAACACCCTATATCTGCCACTCTATCATCAAACACATTCAACAAACCTTTAAAATACTCACTCCATCTCCTTCTCACATCACCACTACTTGTTATCACCTCCCCATTTGCGTCCTTCACTGTAGTTCCCATTTGCTCCCTTGTCTTACGCACGTTATTTACCTCCTTCCAGAACATCTATTTATTCTCCCTAAAATTTAATGATACTCTCTCACCCCAACTCTCATTTGCCCTCTTTTTCACCTCTTGCACCTTTCTCTTGACCCCGTCTCCTTCTTTTATACATCTCCCACTCAATTTCATTTTTTCGCTGCAAAAATCGTCCAAATGCCTCTCTCTTCTATTTCACTAATAATCTTACTTCTTTACCCCACCACTCACTATCCTTTCTAATCAACCCACCTCTCACTCTTATATATATATATATATATATATATATATATATATATATATATATATATATATATATATATATATATATATTTTTTTTTTTTTTCTTGCTTTGTCGCTGTCTCCCGCATTTGCGAGGTAGCGCAAGGAAACAGACGAAAGAAATGGCCCAACCCACCCCCATACACATGTATATACATACGTCCACACACGCAAATATACATACCTACACAGCTTTCCATGGTTTTCCCCAGACGCTTCACATGCCTTGATTCAATCCACTGACAGCACATCAACCCCGGTATACCACATCGATCCAATTCACTCTATTCCTTGCCCTCCTTTCACCCTCCTGCATGTTCAGGCCCCGATCACACAAAATCTTTTTCACTTCCTCTTTCCACCTCCAGTTTGGTCTCCCACTTCTCTTCATTCCCTCCACCTCCGACACATATATCCTCTTGGTCAATCTTTCCTCACTCATTCTCTCCATGTGCCCAAACCATTTCAAAACACCCTCTTCTGCTCTCTCAACCACGCTCTTTTTATTTCCACACCTCTCTCTTACCCTTACGTTACTTACTCGATCAAACCCACTCACACCACACATTGTCCTCAAACATCTCATTTCCAGCACATCCATCCTTCTGCGCACAACTCTATCCATAGCCTGCGCCTCGCAACCATACAACATTGTTGGAACCACTATTCCTTCAAACATACCCATTTTTGCTTTCCGAGATAATGTTCTCGACTTCCACACATTCTTCAAGGCTCCCAGAATTTTCGCCCCCTCCCCCACCCAATGATCCACTTCCTCTTCCATGGTTCCATCCGCTGCCAGATCCACTCCCAGATATCTAAAACACTTTACTTCCTCCAGTTTTTCTCCATTCAAACTTACCTCCCAATTGACTTGACCCTCAACCCTACTGTACATAATAACCTTGCTCTTATTCACATTTACTCTTAACTTTCTTCTTTCACACACTTTACCAAACTCAGTCACCAGCTTCTGCAGTTTTTCACATGAATCAGCCACCAGCACTGTATCATCAGCGAACAGCAACTGACTCACTTCCCAAGCTCTCTCATCCCCAACAGACTTCATACTTGCCCCTCTTTCTAAAACTCTTGCATTCACCTCCCTAACAACCCCATCCATAAATAAATTAAACAACCATGGAGACATCACACACCCCTGCCGCAAACCTACATTCACTGAGAACCAATCACTTTCCTCTCTTCCTACATATACTCATGCCTTACATCCTCGATAAAAACTTTTCACTGCTTCTAACAACTTGCCTCCCACACCATATATTCTTAATATCTTCCACAGAGCATCTCTATCAACTCTATCATATGCCTACTCCAGATCCATAAATGCTTCATACAAATCCAATTGCTTTTCTAAGTATTTCTCACATACATTCTTCAAAGGAATCACCTGATCCACACATCCTCTATCACTTCTGAAACAACACTGCTCTTTCCCCAATCTGATGCTCTGTACATGCCTTCACCCTCTCAATCAATACCCTCCCATATAATTTACCAGGAATACTCAACAAACTTATACCTCTGTAATTTGAGCACTCACTCTTATCCCCTTTGCCTTTGTACAATGGCACTATGCATGCATTCTGCCAATCCTCAGGCACCTCACCATGAGTCATACCTACATTAAATAACCTTACCAACCTGTCAATAATACAGTCACCCCCTTTTTTAATAAATTCCACTTGAATACCATCCAAACCTGCTAATACAGTCACCCCCTTTTTTAATAAATTCCACTTGAATACCATCCAAACCTGCTGCCTTGCCAGCTTTCATCTTCTGCAAAGCTTTTACTACCTTTTCGCTATTTAAATAATCATTTTCCCTAACCCTCTTACTTTGCACACCACCTCGACCAAAACACCCTATATCTGCCACTCTATCATCAAACACATTCAACAAACCTTCAAAATACTCACTCCATCTCCTTCTCACATCACCACTACTTGTTATCACCTCCCCATTTGCGTCCTTCACTGTAGTTCCGATTTGCTCCCTTGTCTTACGCACGTTATTTACCTCCTTCCAGAACATCTATTTATTCTCCCTAAAATTTAATGATACTCTCTCACCCCAACTCTCATTTGCCCTCTTTTTCACCTCTTACATCTTTCTCTTGACCTCCTATCTCTTTCTTTTATACATCTCCCACTCAATTTCATTTTTTCGCTGCAAAAATCGTCCAAATGCCTCTCTCTTCTATTTCACTAATAATCTTACTTGTTTATCCCACCACTCACTATCCTTTCTAATCAACCCACCTCCCACTCTTCTATATATATATATATATATATATATATATATATATATATATATATTATATATTTTTTTTTTTTTTTTGCTTTGTCGCTGTCTCCTGCGTTTGCGAGGTAGCGCAAGGAAACAGACGAAAGAAATGGCCCAACCCACCCCCATACACATGTATATACATACGTCCACACACGCAAATATACATACCTACACAGCTTTCCATGGTTTTCCCCAGACGCTTCACATGCCTTGATTCAATCCACTGACAGCACGTCAACCCCGGTATACCACATCGATCCAATTCACTCTATTCCTTGCCCTCCTTTCACCCTCCTGCATGTTCAGGCCCCGATCACACAAAATCTTTTTCACTCCATCTTTCCACCTCCAATTTGGTCTCCCACTTCTCCTCATTCCCTCCACCTCCGACACATATATCCTCTTGGTCAATCTTTCCTCACTCATTCTCTCCATGTGCCCAAACCATTTCAGAACACCCTCTTCTACTCTCTCACCCACGCTCTTTTTATTTCCACACCTCTCTCTTACCCTTACGTTACTTACTCGATCAAACCACCTCACACAACACATTGTCCTCAAACATCTCATTTCCAGCACATCCATCCTCCTGCGCACAACTCTATCCATAGCGCACCGCTCGCAACCATACAACATTGTTGGAACCACTATTCCTTGAAACATACCCATTTTTGTTTTCCGAGATCATGTTCTCGACTTCCACACATTCTTCAAGGCTCCCAGAATTTTCGCCCCCTCCCCCACCCTATGATCCACTTCCGCTTCCATGGTTCCATCCGCTGCCGTATCCACTCCCAGATATCTAAAACACTTTACTTCCTCCAGTTTTTCTCCACTCAAACTTACCTCCCAATTGACTTGACCCTCAACCCTACTGTACCTAATAACCTTGCTCTTATTCACATTTACTCTTAACTTTCTTCTTTCACACACTTTACCAAACTCAGTCACCAGCTTCTGCAGTTTCTCATATGAATCAGCCACCAGCGCTGTATCATCAGCGAACAACAACTAACTCACTTTCTTAGATCTCTCATCCGAAACAGACTTCATACTTGCCCCTCTTTCCAAAACTCTTGCATTCACCTCCCTAACAACCCCATCCATAAACAAATTAAACAACCATGGAGACATCACACACCCCTGCCGCAAACGTACATTCACTGAGAACCAATCACTTTCCTCTCTTCCTACACGTACACATGCCTTACATCCTCGATAAAAACTTTTCACTGCTTCTAACAACTTGCCTCCCACACCATATATTTTTAATACCTTCCACAGAGCATCTCTATCAACTCTATCATATGCCTTCTCCAGATCCATAAATGCTACATACAAATCCATTTGCTTTTCTAAGTATTTCTCACATACATTCTTCAAAGCAAAAACCTGATCCACACATCCTCTACCACTTCTGAAACCACACTGCTCTTCCCCAATCTGATGCTCTGTACATGCTTTCACCCTCTCAATCAATACCCTCCCATATAATTTACCAGGAATACTCAACAAACTTATACCTCTGTAATTTGAGCACTCACTCTTATCCCCTTTGTCTTTGTACAATGGCAGTATGCACGCATTCCGCCAATCCTCAGGCACCTCACCATGAGTCATACATACATTAAATAACCTCACCAACCAGTCAATAATACAGTCACCCCCTTTTTTAATAAATTCCACTGCAATACCATCCAAACCTGCTGCCTTGCCGGCTTTCATCTTCTGCAAAGCTTTTACTACCTCATCTCTGTTTACCAAATCATTTTCCTTAACCCTCTCACTTTGCACACCACCTCGACCAAAACACCCTATGTCTGCCACTCTATCATCAAACACATTCAACAAACCTTCAAAATACTCACTCCATCTCCTTCTCACATCACCACTACTTGTTATCACCTCCCCATTTGCGTCCTTCACTGTAGGCCCCATTTGCTCCCTTGTCTTACGCACGTTATTTACCTCCTTCCAGAACATCTATTTATTCTCCCTAAAATTTAATGATACTCTCACCCCAACTCTCATTTGCCCTCTTTTTCACCTCTTGCACCTTTCTCTTGACCTCCTGTCTCTTTCTTTTATAGATCTCCCACTCAATTTCATTTTTCCCTGCAAAAATCGTCCAAATGCCTCTCTCTTCTCTTTCACTAATAATCTTACTTCTTTATCCCACCACTCACTATCCTTTCTAATCAACCCACCTCCCACTCTTCTATATATATCTATATATATATATATATATATTTTTTTTTTTTCTTGCTTTGTCGCTGTCTCCTGCATTTGCGAGGTAGCGCGAGGAAACAGACGAAAGAAATGGCCCAACCCACCCCGATACACATGTATATACATACGTCCACACACGCAAATATACATACCTACACAGCTTTCCATGGTTTTCCCCAGACGCTTCACATGCCCTGATTCAATCCACTGACAGCACGTCAACCCCGGTATACCACATCGATCCAATTCACTCTATTCCTTGCCCTCCTTTCACCCTCCTGCATGTTCAGGCCCCGATCACACAAAATCTTTTTCACTCCATCTTTCTACCTCCAATTAGGTCTCCCACTTCTACTCGTTCCCTCCACCTCCGACACATATATCCTCTTGGTCAATCTTTCCTCACTCATTCTCTCCATGTGCCCAAACCATTTCAAAACACCCTCTTCTACTCTCTCAACCACGCTCTTTTTATTTCCACACATCTCTCTTACCCTTACGTTAATTACTCGATCAAACCACCTCACACCACACATTGTCCTCAAACATCTCATTTCCAGCACATCCATCCTCCTGCGCACAACTCTATCCATAGCCTGCGCCTCGCAACCATACAACATTGTTGGAACCACTATTCCTTCAAACATACCCATTTTTGCTTTCCGAGATAATGTTCTCGACTTCCACACATTCTTCAAGGCTCCCAGAATTTTTGCCCCCTCCCCCACCCTATGATCCACTTCCGCTTCCATGGTTCCATCCGCTGCCAGATCCACTCCCAGATATCTAAAACACTTCCTCCAGATTTTCTCCATTCTAACTTACCTCCCAATTGACTTGACCCTCAACCCTACTGTACCTAATAACCTTGCTCTTATTCACATTTACTCTTAACTTTCTTCTTTCACACACTTTACTAAACTCAGTCACCAGCTTCTGCAGTTTTTCACATGAATCAGCCACCAGCGTTGTATCATCAGCGAACAGTAACTGACTCACTTCCCAAGCTCTCTCATCCCCAACAGACTTCATACTTGCCCCTCTTTCCAAAACTCTTGCATTCACCTCCCTAACAACCCCATCCATAAACAAATTAAACAACCATGGAGACATCACACACCCCTGCCGCAAACCTACATTCACTGAGAACCAATCACTTTCCTCTCTTCCTACACGTACTCATGCCTTACATCCTCGATAAAAACTTTTCACTGCTTCTAACAACTTGCCTCCCACACCATATATTCTTAATACCTTCCACAGAGCATCTATATCAACTCTATCATATGCCTTCTCCAGATCCATAAATGCTACATAGAAATCCAATTGCTTTTCTAAGTATTTCTCACATACATTCTTCAAAGCAAACACCTGATCCACACAACCTCTATCACTTCTGAAACCACACTGCTCTTCCCCTATCTGATGCTCTGTACATGCCTTCACCCTCTCAATCAATACCCTCCCATATAATTTACCAGGAATACTCAACAAACTTATACCTCTGTAATTTCAGCACTCACTCTTATCCCCTTGCCTTTGTACAATGGCACTATGCACGCATTCTTCCAATCCTCAGGCACCTCACCATGAGTCATACATACATTAAATAACCTTACCAACCTGTCAGTAATACAGTCACCCCCTTTTTTAATAAATTCCACTTGAATACCATCCAAACCTGCTGCCTTGCCAGCTTTCATCTTCTGCAAAGCTTTTACTACCTTTTCGCTGTTTACATAATCATTTTCCCTAACCCTCTCAATTTGCACACCACCTCGACCAAAACACCCTATATCTGCCACTCTATCATCAAACACATTCAACAAACCTTTAAAATACTCACTCCATCTCCTTCTCACATCACCACTACTTGTTATCACCTCCCCATTTGCGTCCTTCACTGTAGTTCCCATTTGCTCCCTTGTCTTACGCACGTTATTTACCTCCTTCCAGAACATCTATTTATTCTCCCTAAAATTTAATGATACTCTCTCACCCCAACTCTCATTTGCCCTCTTTTTCACCTCTTGCACCTTTCTCTTGACCCCGTCTCCTTCTTTTATACATCTCCCACTCAATTTCATTTTTTCGCTGCAAAAATCGTCCAAATGCCTCTCTCTTCTATTTCACTAATAATCTTACTTCTTTACCCCACCACTCACTATCCTTTCTAATCAACCCACCTCTCACTCTTATATATATATATATATATATATATATATATATATATATATATATATATATATATATATATATATATATATATTTTTTTTTTTTTTCTTGCTTTGTCGCTGTCTCCCGCATTTGCGAGGTAGCGCAAGGAAACAGACGAAAGAAATGGCCCAACCCACCCCCATACACATGTATATACATACGTCCACACACGCAAATATACATACCTACACAGCTTTCCATGGTTTTCCCCAGACGCTTCACATGCCTTGATTCAATCCACTGACAGCACATCAACCCCGGTATACCACATCGATCCAATTCACTCTATTCCTTGCCCTCCTTTCACCCTCCTGCATGTTCAGGCCCCGATCACACAAAATCTTTTTCTCTTCCTCTTTCCACCTCCAGTTTGGTCTCCCACTTCTCTTCATTCCCTCCACCTCCGACACATATATCCTCTTGGTCAATCTTTCCTCACTCATTCTCTCCATGTGCCCAAACCATTTCAAAACACCCTCTTCTGCTCTCTCAACCACGCTCTTTTTATTTCCACACCTCTCTCTTACCCTTACGTTACTTACTCGATCAAACCCACTCACACCACACATTGTCCTCAAACATCTCATTTCCAGCACATCCATCCTTCTGCGCACAACTCTATCCATAGCCTGCGCCTCGCAACCATACAACATTGTTGGAACCACTATTCCTTCAAACATACCCATTTTTGCTTTCCGAGATAATGTTCTCGACTTCCACACATTCTTCAAGGCTCCCAGAATTTTCGCCCCTCCCCCACCCAATGATCCACTTCCTCTTCCATGGTTCCATCCGCTGCCAGATCCACTCCCAGATATCTAAAACACTTTACTTCCTCCAGTTTTTCTCCATTCAAACTTACCTCCCAATTGACTTGACCCTCAACCCTACTGTACATAATAACCTTGCTCTTATTCACATTTACTCTTAACTTTCTTCTTTCACACACTTTACCAAACTCAGTCACCAGCTTCTGCAGTTTTTCACATGAATCAGCCACCAGCACTGTATCATCAGCGAACAGCAACTGACTCACTTCCCAAGCTCTCTCATCCCCAACAGACTTCATACTTGCCCCTCTTTCTAAAACTCTTGCATTCACCTCCCTAACAACCCCATCCATAAATAAATTAAACAACCATGGAGACATCACACACCCCTGCCGCAAACCTACATTCACTGAGAACCAATCACTTTCCTCTCTTCCTACATATACTCATGCCTTACATCCTCGATAAAAACTTTTCACTGCTTCTAACAACTTGCCTCCCACACCATATATTCTTAATATCTTCCACAGAGCATCTCTATCAACTCTATCATATGCCTACTCCAGATCCATAAATGCTTCATACAAATCCAATTGCTTTTCTAAGTATTTCTCACATACATTCTTCAAAGGAAACACCTGATCCACACATCCTCTATCACTTCTGAAACAACACTGCTTTTCCCCAATCTGATGCTCTGTACATGCCTTCACCCTCTCAATCAATACCCTCCCATATAATTTACCAGGAATACTCAACAAACTTATACCTCTGTAATTTGAGCACTCACTCTTATCCCCTTTGCCTTTGTACAATGGCACTATGCATGCATTCTGCCAATCCTCAGGCACCTCACCATGAGTCATACCTACATTAAATAACCTTACCAACCTGTCAATAATACAGTCACCCCCTTTTTTAATAAATTCCACTTGAATACCATCCAAACCTGCTAATACAGTCACCCCCTTTTTTAATAAATTCCACTTGAATACCATCCAAACCTGCTGCCTTGCCGGCTTTCATCTTCTGCAAAGCTTTTACTACCTTTTCGCTATTTAAATAATCATTTTCCCTAACCCTCTCACTTTGCACACCACCTCGACCAAAACACCCTATATCTGCCACTCTATCATCAAACACATTCAACAAACCTTCAAAATACTCACTCCATCTCCTTCTCACATCACCACTACTTGTTATCACCTCCCCATTTGCGTCCTTCACTGTAGTTCCCATTTGCTCCCTTGTCTTACGCACGTTATTTACCTCCTTCCAGAACATCTATTTATTCTCCCTAAAATTTAATGATACTCTCTCACCCCAACTCTCATTTGCCCTCTTTTTCACCTCTTATATCTTTCTCTTGACCTCCTATCTCTTTCTTTTATACATCTCCCACTCAATTTCATTTTTTCGCTGCAAAAATCGTCCAAATGCCTCTCTCTTCTATTTCACTAATAATCTTACTTCTTTATCCCACCACTCACTATCCTTTCTAATCAACCCACCTCCCACTCTTCTATATATATATATATATATATATATATATATATGTATATATATATATTTTTTTTTTTTTGCTTTGTCGCTGTCTCCTGCGTTTGCGAGGTAGCGCAAGGAAACAGACGAAAGAAATGGCCCAACCCACCCCCATACACATGTATATACATACGTCCACTCACGCAAATATACATACCTACACAGCTTTCCATGGTTTACCCCAGACGCTTCACATGCCTTGATTCAATCCACTGACAGCACGTCAACCCCGGTATACCACATCGCTCCAATTCACTCTATTCCTTAACCTCCTTTCACCCTCCTGCATGTTCAGGCCCCGATCACACAAAATCTTTTTCACTCCATCTTTCCACCTCCAATTTGGTCTCCCTCTTCTCCTCGTTCCCTCCACCTCCGACACATATATCCTCTTGGTCAATCTTTCCTCACTCATTCTCTCCATGTGACCAAACCATTTCAAAACACCCTCTTCTGCTCTCTCAACCACACTCTTTTTATTTCCACACATCTCTCTTACCCTTACATTACTTACTCGATCAAACCACCTCACATCACATATTGTCCTCAAACATCTCATTTCCAGCACATCCATCCTCCTGCGCACAACTCCATCCATAGCCCACACCTCGCAATCATACAACATTGTTGGAACCACTATTCCTTCAAACATAGCCATTTTTGCTTTCCGAGATAATGTTCTCGACTTCCAAACATTCTTCAAGGCTCCTAGAATTTTCGCCCCCTCCCCCACCCTATGATTCACTTCCGCTTCCATGGTTCCATCCGCTGCCATATCCACTCCCAGATATCTAAAACACTTTACTTCCTCCAGTTTTTCTCCATTCAAACTTACCTCCCAGTTGCAATTACTTGACCCTCAACCTTAGTGTACTTAATAACCTTGCTCTTATTCACATTTACTCTTAACTTTCTTCTTTCACACACTTTACCAAACTCAGTCACCAGCTTCTGTAGTTTCTTACATGAATTAGCCACCAGCACTTTATCATCAGCGAACAACAACTGACTCACTTCCCAAGCTCTCTCATCCACACGAGACTGCATACTTGCCCCTCTTTCCAAAACTCTTGCATTCACCTCCTTAACAACCCCATCCATAAAGAAATTAAACAACCATGGAGACATCACACACCCCTGCCGCAAACCTACATTTACTGTGAACCAATCACTTTCCTCTCTTCCTACACGTACACTTGCCTTACTTCCTCGATAAAAACTTTTCACTGCTTCTAACAACTTGCCTCCCACACCATATATTCTTAAAACCTTCCACAGAGTATCTCTATCAACTCTTATCATATGCCTTCTGCAGATCCATAAATGCTACATACAAATCCATTTGTTTTTCTAAGTATTTCTCACATACATTCTTCAAAGCAAACACCTGATCCACACATCCTCTACCACTTCTGAAACCACACTGCTCTTCCCCAATCTGATGCTCTGTACATGGCTTCACCCTCTCAGTCAATACCCTCCCATATAATTTAACAGGAATACTCAACAAACTTATACCTCTATAATTTGAGCACTCACTCTTATCCCCTTTGCCTTTGTACAATGTCACTATGCAAGCATTCCGCCAATCCTCAGGCACCTCACCATGAATCATACATACATTAAATAACCTTACCAACCAATCAACAATACAGTCACCCCCTTTTTTAATAAATTGCACTGCAATACCATCCATACCAAATCATTTTCCCTAACCCTCTCACTTTGCACACCACCTCGACCAAAACACCCTATATCTGCCACTCTATCATCAAACACATTCAACAAACCTTCAAAATACTCACTCCATCTCCTTCTCACGTCACCACTACTTGTTATAACCTCCCATTAGCCCCCTTCACTGAAGTTCCCATTTGCTCCCTTGTCTTATGCACTTTATTTACCTCCTTCCAAAACATCTTTTTATTCTCCCTAAAATTTAATGATACTCTCTCACCCCAACTCTCATTTGCCCTCTTTTTCTCCTCTTGCACCTTTCTCTTGACCTCCTGTCTCTTTCTTTTATACCTCTCCCACTCATTTGCATTTTTTTTCCCTGCAAAAATCGTCCAAATGCCTCTCTCTTCGCTTTCACTAATAATCTTACTTCTTCCTTCCACCACTCACTACCTTTTCTGATCAACCCACCTCCCACGCTTCTCATGCCACAAGCATCTTTTGCGCAAGCCATCACTGCTTCCCTAAATACATCCCATTCCTCCCCCACTCCCCTTACCTCCTTTGTTCTCACCTTTTTCCATTCTGTACTCAGTCTCTCCACGTTCTTCCTCACACAAGTCTCCTTCCCAAGCTCACTTACTCTCACCACTCTCTTCACCCCAACATTCTTCTTTTCTGAAAGCCCCCACAAATATTCACCTTCGCCTCCACAAGATAATGATCAGACATCCCTCCAGTTGCACCTCTCAGCACATTAACATCCAAAAGTCTCTCTTTCGTGCTCCTATCAATTAACACGTAATCCAATAACGCTCTCTGGCCATCTCTCCTACTTACATACGTATACTTATGTATATCTCGCTTTTTAAACCAGGTATTCCCAATCACCAGTCCTTTTTCAGCACATAAATCTACAAGCTCTTCACCATTTCCATTTACAACACTGAACACTCCATGTTTACCATTTATTTCCTGAACTGCCACATGACTCACCTTTGCATTCGAATCACCCAATCACTATAACCTGGTCTTGTGCATCAAAACCACTAACACACTCTTTCAGCTGCTCCCAAAACACTTGCCTCTCATGATCTTTCTTCTCATGCCCAGGTGCATATGCACCAATAATCACCTAAATATACACATGTACATAATTCATACTGTCTGCCTTTGTTCATTCCCATCGCCACCCCTTCAGACATGAAATAACAGCCCCCTCCCCCGCGTGTGCGCAAGGTAGTGCTAGGAAAAGACAACAAAGGCCCCATTCGTTCACACTCAGTCTCTAGCTATCATGTAATAATGCACCGAAACCACAGCTCCCTTTCCACATCCAGGCTTCACAGAACTTTCCATGGTTTACCCCAGACGCTTCACATACCCTGGTTCAGTCCATTGACTGCACGTCGACCCCGGTATACCACATCGTTCCAGTTCACTCTGTTCCTTACACGCCTTTCACCCTCCTGCATGTTCAGGCCCCGATCACTCAAAATCTTTTTCACTCCATCTTTCCACCTCCAATTTGGTCTCCCACTTTTCCTCGTTCCCTCCGCCTCTGACACATATATCCTCTTTGTCAATCTTCCCTCACTCGTTCTCTCCATGTGACCAAACCATTTCAAAACACCCTCATCTGCTCTCTCAACCACACTCTTTTTATTACCACACATCTCTCTTTCTCTATTATTACTTACTTGATCAAACCACCTCACACCACATATTGTCCTGAAACATCTCATTTTCAGCACATCCACCCTCCTGCGCACAACTCTATCTGTAGCCCACGCCTCACAACTATATATCATTGTTGGCACCACTATTCCTTCAAACATTCCCATTTTTGCTTTCTGAGATAATGTTCTCGACTTCCACACATTTTTCAACACTCCCAGAACTTTCGTCCCCTTCCCCTCCCTATGATTCACTTCCGCTTCCATGGTTCCATCCGCTGCCAAATCCTTTCTCAGATATCTAAAACACTTCACTTTCTCCAATTTTTCTCCATTCAAACTTACCTCCCAATTGACTTGTCCCTCAACCCTACTGTATCTAATAACCTTACTCTTATTCACATTTACTCTCAACTTTCTTCTTTCACACACTTTACCAAACTCAGTCACCAGCTTCTGCAGTTTCTCACCCGAATCAGCCACCAGCACTGTATCATCAGTGAACAACAACTGACTTACTTCCCAAGCTCTCTCATCCACAACAGACTGCATACTTGCCCCTCTTTCCAAAACTCTTGAATTTACCTCCCTAAGAACCCTATCCATAAACAAATTTAACAACCATGGAGACATCACACACCCCTTCCGCAAACCAACATTCACTGAGAACCAATCACTTTCCTCTCTTCCTACATGTACGCATGCCTTACATCCTCGATAAAAACTTTTCACTGCTTCTAACAACTTGCCTCATCCCTCCAGTTGCACCTCTCAGCACATTAACATCGAAAAGTCTCTCTTTCACGCGCCCATCAATTAACACGTAATCCAATAATGATCTCTTGCCCTCTCTTCTACTTACATATGTATACTTATGTATATATCTCTTTTTAAACCAGGTATTCCCAATCACCCGTCCTTCTTCAGCACATAAATCTACAAGCTGTTTACCATTTCCATTTACAACACTGAACACCCCATGTACCCCAGTTATTCCCTCAACTGCCACATTACTCATCTTTGCATTCAAATCACCCATCACTACAACCTGGTCTCATGCATCAAAACTACCAACACACTCTCTCATCTGCTCCTAAAACACTTGGCTCTCATGATCTTTCTTCTCATGCCCAGATGCATATGCACCAATAATCACCCATCTCTCTCCATCCACTTTCAGTTTTACCCATATCAATCTAGAATTTTCTTTCTTACACTCTATCACATACTCCTACCACCCCTGTTTCAGGAGTAGTGCTACTCATTCCCTTGCTCTTGTCCTCTCACTAACCCCTGACTTTACTCCCAAGACATTCCCAAACCACTCTTTCCCTTTACCCTTGAGCTTTGTTTCACTCAGAGCCAAAACATCCAGGTTCCTTTTCTCAAATATACTACCTTTTTCTCCTTTTTTCTTGTCTTGTTGCATCCACATGCATTTAGACACCCCAATGTGAGCCTTTGAGGAGGATGAGCACTCTCTGCATGACTTCTTCAGTTTCCCCTTTTAGAAAGTTGAAATACAAGGAGGGTAGGGCTTCTAGCCCCCCGGCCCCGTCCCCTTTAGTCGCCTTCTACGACACGTAAGGAATGCCTAGGAAGTATTCTTTTACCCCTATCCCAAAGATTTAATGATACTCTCTCACCCCAACTCTCGTTTGCCCTCTTTTTCACCTTTTGCACCTATTTCTTGACCTCTACCTCTTTCTTTTATACATCTCCCAGTCATTTGCACTATATTCCTGCAAAAATGGTCCAAATGCCTTTCTCTTCTCTTTCACTATTAATGTTACTTCTTCACCCCACCACTCACTACCCTTTCTAATCTGCCCACCTCCCATGGTTCTCATGCTACAAGTATGTTTTGCCCAAACCAACTCTGCTTCCCTAAATACATCCCATTCCTCCCCTACTCCCCTTACGTTCTTTGCTCTCACCTTTTTCCATTCTGCACTCAGTCTCTCCTGGTGTTTCCTCGCACAGGTCTCCTTCCCAAGCTCACTTACTCTCACCACTCTCTTCACCCCAACATTCTCTCTGCTTTTCTGAAAACCTCTATAAATCTTCACCTTCGCCTCCACAAGATAATGATCAGATATCCTTCCAGTTGCACCTGTCAGCACATCCAGAAGTCTCTTTCACATGCCTATCAATTAACGTGTAATCCAATAACGCTCTCTGGCCATCTCTCCTACTTACATACATATACCTGTGTATATCCCTTTTTAAACCAGATATTCCCAATCACTAGTCCTTTTTCAGCACTCAAGTCTACAAGCTCTTCACTGTTTCCATTTACAATACTAAACACCCCATGTACACAATTATTCCCTCAACTGCCACATTACTCACCTTTGCATTCAAATCACCCATCACTATAACCCGGTCTCGTGCATCAAACTGCTAACACACTCACTCAGCTGCTCCCAAAACACTTGCCTCTCATGATCTTTCTTCTCATGCCCAGGTGCTTACTCCCCAATAATTACCCATCTCTCTCCATCCACTTTCAGTTTTACTCATATCAATTTAGAGTTTACTTTCTTACATTCTATGATATACTCCAACCACTCCTGTTTTAGTAGTAGTGCTACTCCTTCCTTTGCTCTTTTCCTGTCACTAACCTCTGACTTTACTCCCAAAAACATTCCCATACCACTCTTCCCCTTTATTACCCTTGAGCTTCGTTTCACTCAGAGCCTAAACATCCAGGCTCCTTTCTTCAAACTTACAACCTATCTCTCCTTTTTTCACATCTTGGTTACATCCACACACATCTAAATACCCCAATCTGAACCTTTGAGGAGGATGAGCACTCCCCGCATGACTCCTTCTTCTGTCTCCCCTTTTAGAAAGTTAAAATACAAGTAGGGTAGGGTTTCTAGCCCCCGTTCCTTCCCCTTTAGCCATCTTTTATGATATGTGGGAAATGCGTGGGAGGTATCCTTTCTCCCCTATCCCCAGGGATAGTATGTATGTATGTATATTTTTTATATTTATTTTCCCCTATCCCCAGGGATAATATGTATGTATATTTTTTTATATTTATTTTTTTTCTATTATACTTTGTCGTTGTCTCCCGCATTAGCGAGGTAGCGCAAGGAAACAGACAAAAGAATGGCCCAACCCACCCACATACACATGTCTATACATACACGTCCACACACGCACACATACCTACCTATACATTTCAACATTTTATCCCTGGGGATAGGGGAGAAAGAATACTTCCCAAGCATTCCTCACGTGTTGTAGAAGGCGACTAAAGGGGATGGGTGTAGGGGGCTAGAAACGTTTTACTCCTTGTATTTTAGCTTTCTAAAAGGGAAAGCAGAAGGAGTCACGTGGGGAGTGCTCATCCTCCTTGAAGGCTAAAATGGGTGTGTCTAAATGTGAGTAGATGTAACCAAGATGAAAAAAAAAAGAGAGATAGGTAGTATGTTTGAGGAAAGGAACCTGGATGTTATGTACATATATACACATGTACATAATTCATACTGTCTGCCCTTATTCATTCCCATTGCCACCCCACCACACATGAAATGACAACCCCCTCCCCCTGCATACCCTGGTTCAATCCACTGACAGCACGTAGACCCTGGTATACCACATCGTTCCAATTCACTGTATTCCTTGCAAGCCTTTCACCCTCCTGCTTGTTCAGGCCCTGATCACTCAAAATCCTTTTCACTTCATCTTTAATTTTTATATTATTGACGAAATGCCCATGATTTGGGCCTGAGCTGCTTGTGCCATCACAGCTAATATCAAAGAAAGTAACATAAGGTACATTAATATTTAGAAAAGTAAGTAAATGTATTGTATAATATGTATGTGGTGTTAAGAGATCATGTGTGGCTAAGAAATATAAAATGTGTGTAATGTATTTAGATTGAAGTAGAAAGAAATGTCAAGGTATACTTACATAAAGAAGGAAGGTATGTGCTATAAGTTTGAACCTTTCCCTGTTATTTCGGGAATCTGACAGACCAACATAAACTTAAGTATTCCTCGCATTTTAGATATTTTCTTCATGAAAATATAGTAGAAATATCTCATGAGAGAAAATTGTTCTTTGTTTTTTTTTTTTTTTTTTGAACTGCATGTCCCACTATTCAAGGGTTAAAGTCATCTTAGGTTATATACTCTTTGTTTTTAGAATTAGGTAGGATGCTCAGAGGAATGATTACGTACATGCAACAACACACAGTGACATTTGTATCGAGCATATGAAATTATGCTTGGTGTGTATAGGATCTTTGGAGCCACAGTGTCCAAAAAACAAAAAAAGTTGTTTGCTTCACCTTACATTTTTGAGTGTTGTTACACTTACATTTTATTACTGTGCCATCTCTCATTTGACTGTGATTTCCATCTGCAGACATCTAGGGATGGAATTGACAAGAGTTCTGAAGTATTCTAGGTCCATATTTTAGGTCCTTGTTGAGGCACTGATGAGATGTTTCAGGAAGCAGCTACCTGATGGGGCATTCTGATTGCTCATTGCAGCTAGAAATCTTGTGTACTTGCATTTTTTGCCTTCATGTGACAATTTGGGCTTTCTCCTCCTTAGAAAGGTAAATGCCAACCATCCTGAAGTGCAGGTGGAAGAAATACAGCACCTAGAAGTGAAATTGCAAAAATGAAGTGGCATCCGGGAAGAGTAGAGAAAGAACATCATTCCATCAAGATAGCATGAGGCACACTGAGGCAGGTTACTGGTGCTCATGCAGTTAGAAACTCAAGTCTCAGTGATTAGATGTATGGTGATTTCGTCTGAGAGCATCATATGCTTGTACCCACAAAAATGTTAGCCATTTACCGCCTTTGAAAATATATGGTGGTGATAATGATTTTTGGAACTATAGTTTTATAAGACTTAATCATTCCTTCACAGTTTATATTTAAATCAAGCATATTATTTTACTTCAGAAAGCATGGGAAGTGATAGAAGTGCTCATGGGAGACCTGTTGAAGAAACCAGTGTCAAGCATCCCAGTTAATTGTGTTCGGGAGTTGTATGAAATGCTGCCAGAGGGTGTACAGTTTGAAAAGGTCCCACGTATTGAAAGTGATGACTTTGCTCAGTATAAAGTGCAGGTATGTATTTAATGTTTTTGATTTCCTGAAGTGTAAGCAGAACAGTGTCATTACACCTGTACCAGTCCATTTATGGCTACATTCTTTGAAGCATGAGAACTCCATGGAAGTTCATGATAGGGCCTTTATGCTTAAGACAAAAGTACCATTGTGAGTCTGAAAAATTAATTTATTTTTGGGTATGTATGCATTTGCTTAAATTTACATGGTAGGAAAAACTTAATTTCTTTCCATGATCACCTATCTTGTAAGCTAATGAGATTCATCTGTGGGTCTCTAGGGGATGGTAACCACCCTGTTAAGGCAATAGCTTCTCTTAGAACTCTTTTCCAGTCAGCTCTCACCATATGGTTATGACATTATCTTTCCACTAGTGGCCAAGCTGCTCTGGCCAACCACGACATAATTCGTCAAGATATTTACGCATGTTGGATGCATCCTGCAGTTTTTCATATTTCAAGTTGTGAATGAGGTCATGAGTTGATTTAGTGTTATCATGCCACTTGGCAGGGGCCATATATCTTTGAGTGGATATGTAATGAGCATTCTGGTACTTAAAGTTTTCCAGGTTAGCTTGTCTGCTGATCCTTGTCAGATAGCTCAGGGACCAATCTATTTCCAAGATGATATTTGTATCCTGAAATTTTTCTTCTTGATCAGTGTTATTATGCCTCTTGGCAGGGCCATATTTCTTTTGAGTGGATTTGTAATGAACGACCTGGAACTTCCTTAAAGTTCCCAGGTTGTTTAACTTGTTTGCTGGTTCCTAACGGACAAATTAGGGACCCATCAGTTTCCAGTATAATTATTCTGTTTCGTTTAAATTGTAGCTCGTATTCGCAGGATATCTTTTTCTCTCTTTCATACTTGTTCACTTTATTGAGGTACATATGAAAAAGAAAGAAATGGCTTTTGTTCACATCCATTCTCAAGCTGTCATGTATAATGCACCAAAATTACAGCCCCTTATCAACACCTAGGCCTCATTTACCTTTCTGTTGTTTCCCATCTGCATCATATACCCTGGTTCTGTCCATTGATGACATTGCTCTTGTATACAGCGTTGCTGCAATTCTTTATTCTGTGCATGCCTTACACCCTCTTGCATGTTTAGGCCCAGAGCATTTAAAACCTTCTTAAGCATATCTTCCATCTCCAGTTCAGTTTCCCTCTTCTCCTTGCCCCCTCCACTTGAGATGCATATATCCTCATTTTCAACATTGCTTCAATCATCCTTTCTGTAGGTCCAAACCACTCCAGTACACCCTCTTCAGCTCTTTCAGCCATACTTTTCTTATTACCACACTTTTCTCTGTGTAATTTCTTACCTGATCATCCTTCCTCACTCTACAAGTTGTCCTTAAACATTTCATGCCCAACACATCCTCCCTTCATAATTTGTATATGTAGAGCTTATGCCTTTCATCCATACAAAACTGTTGGGAATACAATACCATCAGACATGACCATATTTGCCCTCAATATAATCATCTCTCATTCCACATACTCTTCATTTTCTTTCAGGACTTTAACCCTCCTTGCCCAACCTATGGCCCACTTTTGTGTCTATAGTTCCATTTGCTGACATGTTCACTCCCATGTATCTACATCATGTTCTAGGCTCTCTCCATTCAGACTCACAACAACTACCCTGTCTCCTTTGACTGCTGAGTGTAATACGTTTGCTTTTATTCACATTTATTCACAGCTTTCTCTTTTTACTTTCTCCCTGACTCAAACACCAACTTCTTCCGTTCCTCATTTGAATCTGCCATTTGTGCTCTGTCGTCAGCAAATAACAACAGACTCATCTCCCAGGTGCCCCCCCCCCCCCTTCAGAAGTACTTTAAACCCTACTATCTGTCCAAGTCCTAACAGTCACCTCCCATCCATAAGCAGATTAAACAGCCATGGTGATATCATACACCTCTGCTGCAAGCCCATTTTCACATGTAACTAATCACCCTTCTCACTTCCTACTTGCACACATGCCATACTGATGAAAACTCTTCACTGCTTTTTATTTATGTAGTTTTCTTCTTTCACACCATATATTTGTAACAACTTCCATGGAGCATCTTGTCAAGTACATCATATTCTTTCTCCGGATCTCTAAATGCTACATATAGATCCTTTTGTTTCTCTTAAGTATTTGTCACTTAATTCTTTAAAAAGAAATGAGTACATGTTGTTCCTCCTCATCATGAAACTCTGTGCATGGCACCATCCTTTCAGTCACCACTCTTCCATACAACTGATGGATACAGTCAGCAAACTTATTCCTTTGTAATTTCATTATTCACATTAGTCCCATACATACTTCGAAAATCCTGACTTAACAGTCAACAGTACAATCATCTCCTTTCTTCAGATATTTAACTGTAGCTTTCAACTTTAGTTTTCAACTTTTTCATGTACATATCCCAGTAATTCTCTCCATCCCTGAAAATATTGTCCCTACACCCCTCTTGCATCTTTCACCTCACCAGGCACTTTACTCTCTGATCCCTCTTCTCATTACCCTTTCTTCTCACCTTTCCACTTCCCACCATTTGTAAGCGACACATTTCTATTGCACATTTAAGCAGTGCATCCTTAAGTATCTTACACTCCTCACCTACTCCCCTAGCTTCATGTACTCTAACCTATTGCCATTCTTCATTGAGTCTCTCCAGGTATCTCTTTTTGCAATCCATTTTCCCAAGCTCACTCACTTTCACAAGCCTCCTCCCACCCTTATTATTGCCTTCTTTCCTATAGCATCCACAAATCTTCACTTTTGCCTTCACCAGTTATGATCATACTTCCTACCAGCTGCCTTTCTCATCACATTCACAACTTAGTCTTTCCATTGCATGCTCAGTAATTAGTACTTAATCCATTAATGCCACCTTCCAATTCTTCCTACTAACCCATCTATACTTTTATATGTCCCCTTTTTTAAATCAAATATCCCAATTGCTATTCCTTTTTCAGGAGACTACTATGTAGACTGTTCTCCACTCTTATGCACAACTCCGGTTATCCTATCCCCCCATTATATCCTCAACTGCTGCATTACCCACTCTTGCATTTCATATTCCCATTGTTAGTATTTGATCCTTTTTATCAAAACTCCTTAGTCACTTTGTTTTCAGGTGCTAAAGCACTAATAATCACCCATCGCTCATAATCTACTTTTGTTTTTACTTTCATAATTCTGGAGCTCACTTCCTTGGAGTCTTCACATCTTCTACGACAGTATTATCTCTGCTTTAGGTTTCACTTTACATTATCCCAAACTTTATCCCTTGGACATTCACAGTCCATTCCTTCTACCCTTTTAGCTTTGTTTTGCTTTGAGCTAGAATATACAAGTTCTCCTTAGATATACTACCTGTTTCTTCCTTCTTTTTATCTTGGTCGCCCCTACATAAGCCTTCGAGGAAGTTGAGCTTCCTTGCTTTGTTCTTTTCATTTGTTCCAGGTTTTAGAAATTAAAGATACAAGGAGGATACAGTTTCCAGCACACTGTTCCTGCCTCTCCTAGTGTCCTTCGAGGATAAGTAGGGAATATGTGGGAAATATTCTTTCCTCCATCCCCAGTGATTCTGCTCTCCTTAGTCACCTACAACATGTAGGGAATACTAAGAAAGTATTCTAGACATCACAAATCACTCTTATCACTACAAGCACCATTTCACTGTATCCCAAGGCCTCTCATGCTTATGAGGAAACTACTATAAAGAAGACACTAAGCACTTCCAACTCAAATAGCCTGCTCTTTCTGCATGTAGATGCACACACATCACAAGACCAGTGGACATAGCCAGCTCTTGAGTGCTGCATTAGTGCAGGAGCCTTATAGAAGGAAAAGAGATTCCCTGGTTAAGAAGTTAAGTTAGAATATATTACGAATATCTTTATCTTTTTAGATTTACTAAAGAAGTAATTTCTGTGGAAGAGACCTGGTGTTACCCAGGACCTTTTTAAATACTCATGCAGCCTAAGGCTGTCCTGCTTCCAGTAGCAGGGAAATGTAGATTCTTCTGGATTGAGGAGCACCTTTGATGAGACTGTTCCCCCAGTGATAGAGCATCACCAAGGGTGACTCTTACTAATGATGTAACCTTGAGGAGGCAGAGTCAGGATATGTATTTATTCATATTATCTATATTCATTATACTTCATTGCCATTACCTGCATCAGCGAGGTAGTGTCAGGAAACTGACAAAGAATGCCATCAACTCATATATACATGTACATATATACATGCACATATACATATATATATATACATGTACATATATACATGCACGTATACATATATATACATATCAACATATACACATATACATACATATATACACATGTACAAATTGATACTTGGTTGCCTTCATCCAATCCCAGCGCTACCCTGCCCTACAGGAAACAGTGTTGTTCTCCCTACTTCAGAAAGTTAGCACCAGGAAAGCAGACAAAAATGGCCACATTCATTCACACTCATTTTCTAGCTGTCATGTGTAATGCACCAAAACCACAACTCCCTTTCCACATCCAGGCCTCACAAAACTTTCCATGGTTTACCCCAAACGCTTCATGTGCCCTGGTTCAGTCCATTGACAGCACGTCAACCCTGGTATACCACATCGTTCCAGTTCACTCTATTCTTTACACACCCTTTACCATCATGCATGTTCAGTCCCCAATTGCTCAGAATCTTTTTCACTCCACCATTCCACCTCCAATTTGGTCTCTCACTTCTCCTCTTTCCCTCCACCTCTGGCACATATATCCTCTTTGTCAATCTTTCCTCACTCATTCTCTCCATGTGACCAAACCATTTCAATACACCCTCTTCTGCTCTCTCAACCACACTCTGTTTATTACCACACATCTCTCTTACCCTTTCATTACTTACTCAATCAAACCACCTCTTACCACGTATTATCCTCAAACATTTCATTTCCAACACATCCACCCTCCTCCACACAACCCTATCTGTAGCCCATGCCTCGCAACCATGTAACATTGTTGGAACCACTATTCCTTCAAACATACCCCCTTTTGCTCTTCAAGATAATGTTCTCACCTTCCACACATTCTTCAACGCTCCCAGAACCTTTGCTCCTCCCCCACCCTGTGACTCACTTTCCCTTCCATGTTTCCATCCACTGCCAAATCCACTCCCAGATATCTAAAACTCTTCATTTCCTCCAATTTTTCTCCATTCAAACTTAGCTCCCAATTGACTTGACCCTCAACCCTACTGTACCTAATAACCTTGCTCTTATTCACATTTACTCTCAGCTTTCTTCTTTCACACACTTTACCAAACTCAGTCACCAGCCTCTGCAATTTCTCACCCGAATCAGCCTTCAGCTTTACCAAACTCAGTCACCAGCTTCTGCTGTTTCTGACCCGAATCAGCCACCAGCACTGT
>NC_092242.1:21502046-21574643 GCF_036320965.1 Panulirus ornatus | reverse complement strand
TTTCCATTCACAACACTGAACACCCCATGTATACCAATTATTCCCTCAACTGCCACATTACTCACCTTTGCATTCAAATCACCCATCACTATAACCTGTTCGTGTTCATCAAAACCACTAACACACTCATTCAGCTGCTCCCAAAACACTTGCCTCTCATGATCTTTCTTCTCATGCCCAGGTGCGTATGCACCAATAATCCCCCATCTCTCTCCATCAACTTTCAGTTTTACCCATATTAATCGAGAATTTACTTTCTTACATTCTATCACATACTCCCACAACTCCTGTTTCAGGAGTAGTGCTACTCCTTCCCTTGCTCTTGTCCTCTCACTAACCCCTGACTTAACTCCCAAGACATTCCCAAACCACTCTTCCCCTTTACCCTTGAGCTTCGTTTCACTCAGAGCCAAAACATCCAGGTTCCTTTCCTCAAACATTCTACCTATCTCTCCTTTTTTCACATCTTGGTTACATCCACACACATTTAGACACCCCAATCTGAGCCTTCGAGGAGGATGAGCACTCCCCGCATGACTCCTTCTTCTGTTTCCCATTTTAGAAAGTTAAAAAAACACAAGAAGGGGAGGATTTCTGGCCCCCCGCTCCCGTCCCCTCTAGTCGCTTTCTACGACACGCGAGGAATGCGTGGGAAGTATTCTTTCACCCCTATCCAGAAAAACTGGAGGAAGTGAAGTGTTTTAGATATCTGGGAGTGGATGTGGCAGCGGATGGAAACATGGAAGCGGAAGTGGATCATAGGGTGGGGGAGGGGGCAAAAATTCTGGGAGCCTTGAAGAATGTGTGGAAGTTGAGAACATTATCTCGGAAAGCAAAAATGGGTATGTTTGAAGGAATAGTGGTTCCAACAATGTTGTATGGTTGCGAGGCGTGGACTATGAATAGAGTTGTGCGCAGGAGGATGGATGTGCTGGAAATGAGATGTTTGAGGACAATGTGTGGTGTGAGGTGGTTTGATCGAGTAAGTAAAGCAAGGGTAAGAGAGATGTGTGGAAATAAAAAGAGCGTGGTTGAGAGAGCAGAAGAGGGTGTTTGGAAATGGTTTGGTCACATGGAGAGAATGAGTGAGGAAAGATTGACCAAGAGGATATATGTGTCGGAGGTGGAGGGAACGAGAAGAGGGTGTCCAAATTGGAGGTGGAAAGATGGAGTGAAAAAGATTTTGTGTGATCGGGGCCTGAACATGCAGAAGGGTGAAAGGAGGGCAAGGAATAGAGTGAATTGGAGCGATATGGTATACCGGGGTTGACGTGCTGTCAGTGGATTGAATCAAGGCATGTGAAGCGTCTGGGGTAAATCATGGAAAGCTGTGTAGGTATGTATATTTGCGTGTGTGGACGTAAGTATATACATGTGTATGGGGGTGGTTTGGGCCATTTCTTTCGTCTGTTTCCTTGCGCTACCTCGCAAACGCGGGAGACAGCGGCAAAAAAAAAAAAAAAAAAAATATATATATATATAAATTTATACACACATACACACACATACACATACATACGCACATATACACACACACACACACATACATATATATACATACGAAAAATGTAAGAAACAATTTAGAAAACTGAAACTTCTAACTTGAAATGAAATGAAAAAATGAATGTCACATAATGGTTCAACCTCTGGCTATGGAAAAAGGAAATGTATAATTTATTTACACGTCAATAGTAGTTCTCATCAGTTTAATCTCTGTATCAATAAGCTTCATTGTCTAAGCTACATTTTTTCCAATTCCACTATTTTCTTGTCAAAGCACCTTGTATGAAAACTATCACTCCAGTAACACAACTATAAACATTTACTTCCCCTTTAAAAAAGTTCTGGGGAAGTCTGTCTCGATACACTGCAGGGCACTCTACCACCTGGCGAGGTTTGTGTTGCAATGGTTCTTGATTCACAAACGTAGTAGCATCACTGGTGGGCCAAGGTAGTTCCGTTGGCGAAGAGGAGCTCATGAAACATGTCGGAAAGCATGCTACTGAGGCAGGAGTGAAGGCTGATGCAAACTGGTATCGCTCTGAATGATGTGATGGGGACGAGATGATCCTCTGACTCACGTCCTCAGATGAAACGTGAATTGCGTCCATCCAGATTTTCAGTAGCCTTTAAGGCGGTGTCGCACAGTCACTTGCTACCACCAATGATGCAGCAGACTAGAAGCTGGGTAGATGGAAGATAGGATACTTAAGGTTGAGGAGAGATGCCGACGTTGACTGAGGGGGATGCCATTCCCGAGGAAACGAAGCCATCAGTGGAGTGTTTCATGGGTCAATCACGAGACGTGTGTTGTTTTTCATGACTTACGAGGGAGGCGTTCCCGGATCTCGTCTACATGAGGTGGAAAGGCGCTTTAGCATAAGCCTCTGTCCCAAGACCTCCATGTTTTTGCAATTCAGTTTTCACAACCCCTGGATTGACAGGTATATATATATATATATATATATATATATATATATATATATATAAATGTGAATAAGAGCAAGGTTATTAGGTACAGTAGGGTTGAGGGTCAAGTCGATTGGGAGGTGAGTTTGAATGGAGAAAAACTGGAGGAAGTGAAGTGTTTTAGATATCTGGGAGTGGATCTGGCAGCGGATGGAACCATGGAAGCGGAAGTGGATCATAGGGTGGGGGAGGGGGCGAAAATTCTGGGAGCCTTGAAGAATGTGTGGAAGTCGAGAACATTATCTCGGAAAGCAAAAATGGGTATGTTTGAAGGAATAGTGGTTCCAACAATGTTGTATGGTTGCGAGGCGTGGGCTATGGATAGAGTTGTGCGCAGGAGGATGGATGTACTGGAAATGAGATGATTGAGGACAATGTGTGGTGTGATGTTGTTTGATCGAGTGAGTAACGTAAGGGTAAGAGAGATGTGTGGAAATAAAAAGAGCGTGGTTGAGAGAGCAGAAGAGGGTGTTTTGAAGTGGTTTGGGCACATGGAGAGGATGAGTGAGGAAAGATTGACCAAGAGGATATATGTGTCGGAGGTGGAGGGAGCAAGGAGAAGAGGGAGACCAAATTGGAGGTGGAAAGATGGAGTGAAAAAGATTTTGTGTGATCGGGGCCTGAACATGCAGGAGGGTGAAAGGAGGGCAAGGAATAGAGTGAATTGGAGTGATGTGGTATACCGGGGTTGACGTGCTGTCAGTGGATTGAATCAAGGCATGTGAAGCGTCTGGGGTAAACCATGGAAAGCTGTGTAGGTATGTATATTTGCATGTGTGGACGTATGTATATACATGTGTATGGGGGGGGTTGGGCCATTTCTTTCGTCTGTTTCCTTGCGCTACCTCGCAAACGCGGGAGACAGCGACAAAGTATTAAAAAAAAAAAAAAATATATATATATATATATATATATATATATATATATATATATATATATATATATATATATATATATATATATATATATATATTTTCCCTGGGGATAGGGGAGAAAGAATACTTCCCACGTATTCCCTGCGTGTCGTAGAAGGCGACTAAAAGGGGAGGGAGCGGGGGGCTGGAAATCCTCCCCTCTCGTTGTTTTTTTTTAATTTTCCAAAAGAAGGAACAGAGAATTGGGCCAGGTGAGGGTATTCCCTCAAAGGCCCAGTCCTCTGTTCTTAACGCTACCTCGCTAATGCGGGAAATGGCGAATAGTTTGAAAGAAAAAGAAAATATATATATATATATAGGCCTGTTTGATGGTCATGATGACATCCCTAATGATGAAGGACTTCCAGATTCCTTTACAGTAAGCCTTAAAAGTAGATATCATCCCCTGGTCCATTGAATGGATTAGATATTTAGTGTTAGGTGGATGAAAGGCTACTTAGATGTTCTCACTATGGTCATGTATTTAAGGTGGCTGGCCAGCGACATCATCTATACGAAAAATCTTGAAACTTATATTTTTCTTTCCACAAAACTCTTTCAACTCTCTGTGGAACTTTATAGCAAGTTAATCACAGAAAACTATTCATGTTATCCACTCCCTCAGATTAGAATAAAGCTAGACAGGCAGATGTTGCTTCATGTATTCCTTAAGAGTCCTGGGGTTTTCTGAATGGTAGACCAGCAAACAGGCCTGGACGGAAATCACTAGTGTTTCTATCAATGGAGTATGGCAAAAGCTTTGCCCTATGTTTGTTCTTGGATTCCAGGGCTTTGATGTGGACATCAAAGTATCAAGAATGTGGAAATGGTGAGAAAGGCAGCTTTGATGACATTGAGGAGGGTGATGTAGAGGAGTTGCTAGTATTGCATAGGATGAGTTTTCAAATGAAAATTTTCAGCTGAAGAAGGAATACCAAGAGGAGGTGGTAGCAAAAGAAAGGGAGGTTGAGTAAGTGCAGTATCTCACTTGCAAGAGGTCAGCTGAAGGATTTCACTATATTTGATGAGGATGAGCCCAACACTGAGTAGAGTCCAAATGTGGCCTGAAATGTCCTAGCTGACATCAGTTGCTCTAATGAAATCCACCTTGAGAAGACAATGGAGGTTAAACAGACAACACTAGATTTCTTTTTGAAGAAGAGGACACTCATAAGGAGGACCAGTCATCAACATCAAGTGATGCTATAGCTGAACCCACTCATCCATCACCACCAACAAGCAATTTAGGAACAACAGTAAACATAAGTTTTGGAATTTTCTGTTATTTTCTGGGGCTGGAAATCCTCCCCTCCTGTATGACTTATCAAGAAAAGAAACAGAGAAAGGAGCCAAGTGAGGATTTTGACTTATCAAGAAAAGAAACAGAGAAAGGAGCCAAGTGAGGATTTTTCCCTCTATGGCTCAGTCATCTGTTCTTCACGCTACCCTGCACATGCGGGAAATGTCAAATATATATGAAAAAGATTATTTAGAATAAAAAGAAATTCATTACAGTATGTTCATTTTATCCCTGGGGATAGGGGAGAAAGAATACTTCCCACGTATTCCCTGAGTGTCATAGAAGGCGACTAAAAGGGGAGGGAGCGGGGGACTGGAAATCCTCCCCTCTTGTTTTTTTTTAATTTTCCAAAAGAAGGAACAGAGAAGGGGGCCAGGTGAGGATATTCCCTCAGAGGCCCAGTCCTCTGTTCATAACGCTACCTTGCTAATGCGGGAAATGGCGAATAGTTTGAAAGAAAAAGAAAGATATATATACATATATATATATATCTGTATATGTTGAAATGTATAGGTATATATATTTGCGTGTGGATGTGTATGTATATACATGTGTATGTGGGTGGGTTGGGCTATTGTTTTGACTGTTTCCTTGTGCTTCCTTGCTAACACGGGAGACAGCAAAAAAATATAATAAAAAAAATGTTTCTTAAATGATTCCTCAAACTGTTTACAACTTTTCAACTATTTGACTGCTTGCTATGAATCATAGGCCTTTTCACATTCAATTGCTGAAATCCTCCTCTTTTTTTTCCTTCCATCACCAGGACCTTACTTCACATGCCACTTCTGTCACCCACTCATCTAACACCTTCAACAGTCCTTCAGAGTACTCACTTCATCTCCTTTTAACCTTTCTTTGTCAGTTACCACATACCCATTTGCTCCCCTTTCTGTCATTCTTTCTGTTTTTCCATACACTGATTTACTTTTTTCAAAACATTTTCTTATACTCTGAAGTTTAGTAATACTCTCTCTCTTTTGCCCTCTTTCTCAGCTCTTCTTATATTCTCTTGACCTCCTTCAGATTACTTATGTTGTTTCCATTCATTCACACACTTTCCCTGTAGATTCCATTCATATACCTCTTTCTCAGTTCAAAACAGTTTAACTTCCTTATCTCAGCACTAGCTACCCTTTCTTGTACATCCAGTTCCCAGGTGCATGCCGTGCATTTTACCTACATATGTAAGCACATTGTTCATACAATCCCTCCATTCCACTTCTACTCCCTTTGTTTCATTTACTTTCATGTGATGCCATTCTTTGTTCATTCTCTCTTGGTATCTGTGTATTCATGCCTTTTTCCCAAGCCCACTCTTTCATAATTTCTTTTGTATACATTACTTCATCCTTTCCTATGACCACTACAAACTTTAATGCTTACCTTTGCTAGAAAAGATCAGGCATCACTCATGCCACCCATCTCAGCATTTTCACATCTAACAATCTCTTCTTTGCATGTCAGTCTGCAAGCACATAATTCGGTAATGCACATTGATCCCCAAACTAATTTATCCATGTGTACTTATATATTTACTTTTTTTTTTTAATCAGATGTTCCCCAATCACCATTCCTCTTTTAGTATACAACTTTGTAAGCTCTTGCCATTTTTACTTATACTAGGGAACTCATTCCATGATTAGGGCTTGATTTTATCTATGTTAGGTACTACAAAGAAAAAAAGTGGTTTAATGATTTTTTTATATCTTGATTCTGACTACAAAAAAAATGAAATTGAAGATGTTAACTGGCTTTATGTGTTATATACTTAATGGCAGTCCAGTGATCTTGCAAGCCGAGGATTAAGTTTATTTGATATCTTTGAATATTAATCTCTCTTGTTTCATCCATGCAGATAGATGGCTTACCAGCACTGTATGGTAAGGGGAAGAATTACAGAACGGCAAAGAAAGCAGCAGCAAAAAAGGGCATTGAAAAAATCAATGAAGTTATAGCTCAAAAGATAGCTCAGGGGTTTGGAGAATCCTGTCCTCCACAAGACTGAGTCCAGTAGTTTATTCTATATTTTTATTAACCTGATTACTTATAACCTTTTAAGAATATTATGTTTTTTATAAATAGATAGCAGAGAAAGAATACTTCCCATATATTCCTCACTTGTTGTTGGTGATCAAAGGCGATGGGAGTGGGGGCTGGAAACCCTCCCCTTCTTGTATTTCAATTTCTAAAAGAGGAAACAGGAGTAGGAGTCAAGCGGGAAGTGTTTATCCTCCTCGAAGGCTCAGATGAGGTGTCTGAATATGTGTGGATGTAACGGAGATCAGAAGAAAGGAGAGTTAGAAAGTATGTTTTAGAAAAGAACCCTGGATGTTCTGTTTCTTAGTGAAACGAAGGTCAAGGTAAAGGGGAAGAATGGTTTGGAAACGGCTTAGGGGTTAAGTCAGGGGTTGGTAAGAGGACTAGAGCTAAGAAAAGAGTAGCACTACTTGTGAAGCAGGTTGGTGGAATGCAGGTACAGTGCCATTGTACAAAGGCAAAGGGGATAAAGGTGAGAGTTCAAACTACAGAGGCATAAGTTTATTGAGTATTCTTAGAAAATTGTATGGGAGGGTATTGATTGAGAAGATGAAAGCATGTACAGAGCATCAGATTGGGGAGGAAGTGTGTGGTTTCAGAAGTGGTAGAGGATGTGTGGATCAGGTGTTTACTTTGGAGCATATATGTGAGAAATTCTTGGAAGAAGAGATGGATTTTTGTGTGACACTTACGGATCTGGATAAGGCTTATAATAGGGTTGATAGAGATGCTTTGTGAAGGTCTTAAGAATATATGGTGTGGGAGGTAAGCTGCTAGAGCCAGTGAGAATTTTTTATTGAGGTTGTAAGGTATGTGTACGATTAGTAAGAGAGGAGAGTGATTGGTTTCCAGTGAAGGTCAGTCTGTGGCAAGGGTGTGATGTCCTCATATTTGTTTAATTTGTTTATGGATGAGGTGGGTAGGGAGGTAAATGCAAGAGTTTTGGACAGAGGGGCAAATAGGCAGTCTGTTAGGGAGAAGGGGGCCTGGGAAGTAAGTCAGTTGTTGTTTGCCAATGATACAGCACTGGTGGCTGATTTTAGGTGAGAAACTTCAGATGTTGGTAAATGAGTTTGGAAAAGTTATTAGGTTCAGTAGGGTTGAGGGACAAGTTGATTGTGATGTAAGTTTGAATGGAGAAAAATTGGAGGAAGTGAAGTGATTTTGATATCTGGGAGTGGAGTTTGCAGCGAATGGAACCATGGAAGTGGAAGTGAGTCATAAGGTGGGAAAGGGGGTGAAGGTTCTGTGAGAAATGAGAAATGAGTGGAAAGAGAGAATGTTATCTCAGAGAGCAAAATAGTGATGTTTGAAGGAATAGTAGTTCCAACAATATTATATTGTTGTGAGGCATTAGCTATAGATAGGGTTTTACGGAGGAGGGTGGATGTGTTGGAAATTAAATGTTTGAGGATATGATGTGGTGTGAGATAGTCTGATTAAGTAATGAAAGGGTAAGAGAGATGTGTGGTAATAAAAAGAGTGTGGTTAAGAGAGAAGAGGTGTGTTAAAATGGATTGGACATGTGGAGAGAGTGTGTGAGGAAAGGGTGACAAAGAGAACACATGTCAGAGGTGGAGCGAACAATAGAAGTGGAAGACCAAATTGGAGGTGGATGGATGAAGCAAAAAAGATTTTGAGCAATCATGGCCTGAACATGCAGGAGGGTGAGAGGTATGCAAGGAGTAGAGTGAACTGGAACTTTGTCGTATACTGGGGTTGATGTGCTGTCAGTGGACTGAACCAGGGCATGTGAAACATCCGGGGTAAACAATGGAAGGGTGTGTGGATCCTGGATGTGGATAGGGAGCTGTGATTTTGATGCATAACACATGACAGAAAGAGACTGAGTGTGATTGAATGTGGCTTTTTTGTCTGATTTCCGGGTGCAACCTCACTGGTGCAGGGGGTGGCAATGCTCTTTCCTGTGGAGCGGAGTGGCACTAGGAACTTCCTAGCGCTACCTCGTGTACATGCGGGGAAGGGGTTTTCATTTCATGTGTGGCGGGATGGCGATGGGAATGAATAAGGGCAGACAGTATGAATTATGTATGTGTTTATATATGTATATGTCTATTTATTTATATTTATTTTGCTTTGTCGCTGTCTCCCGCGTTTGCGAGGTAGCGCAAGGAAACAGACGAAAGAAATGGCCCAACCCACCCCCATACACAATGTATATACATACACGTCCACACATGCAAATATACATACCTATACATCTCAATGTACTCATATATATACACACACAGACACATACATATATACCCATGCACACAATTCACACTGTCTGCCTTTATTCATTCCCATCGCCACCTCGCCACACATGGAATACCATCCCCCTCCCCCCTCATGTGTGCGAGGTAGCACTAGGAAAAGACAACAAGGCCCCATTCGTTCACACTCAGTCTCTAGGTGTCATGCAATAATGCCCGAAACCACAGCTCCCTTTCCACATCCAGGCCCCACACAACTTGCCATGGTTTACCCCAGATGCTTCACATGCACTGATTCAATCCACTGACAGCACGTCAACCCCGGTATACCACATCAATCCAATTCACTCTATTCCTTGCCCTCCTTTCACCCTCCTGCATGTTCAGGCCCTGATCACACAAAATCATTTTCACTCCATCTTTCCACCTCCAATTTGGTCTCCCTCTTCTCCTTGCTCCCTCCACCTCCGACACATATATCCTCTTGGTCAATCTTTCCTCACTCATTCTCTCCATGTGCCCAAACCACTTCAAAACACCCTCTTCTGCTCTCTCAACCACGCTCTTTTTATTTCCACACATCTCTCTTACCCTTACGTTACTCACTCGATCAAACCACCTCACACCATACATTGTCCTCAAACATCTCATTTCCAGCACATCCATCCTCCTGCGCACAACTCTATCCATAGCCCACGCCTCGCAACCATACAACATTGTTGGAACCACTATTCCTTCAAACATATATATATATATATATATATTTTTTTTTTTTTATACTTTGTCGCTGTCTCCCGCGTTTGCGAGGTAACGCAAGGAAACAGACGAAAGAAATGGCCCAACCCCCCCCATACACATGTATATACATACGTCCACACACGCAAATATACATACCTACACAGCTTTCCATGGTTTACCCCAGACGCTTCACATGCCTTGATTCAATCCACTGACAGCACGTCAACCCCGGTATACCACATCGCTCCAATTCACTCTATTCCTTGCCCTCCTTTCACCCTCCTGCATGTTCAGGCCCCGATCACACAAAATCTTTTTCACTCCATCTTTCCACCTCCAATTTGGTCTCCCTCTTCTCCTTGCTCCCTCCACCTCCGACACATATATCCTCTTGGTCAATCTTTCCTCACTCATCCTCTCCATGTGCCCAAACCACTTCAAAACACCCTCTTCTGCTCTCTCAACCACGCTCTTTTTATTTCCACACATCTCTCTTACCCTTACGTTACTCACTCGATCAAACCACCTCACACCACACATTGTCCTCAAACATCTCATTTCCAGCACGTCCATCCTCCTGCGCACAACTCTATCCATAGCCCACGCCTCGCAACCATACAACATTGTTGGAACCACTATTCCTTCAAACATACCCATTTTTGCTTTCCGAGATAATGTTCTCGACTTCCACACATTCTTCAAGGCCCCCAGAATTTTCGCCCCCTCCCCCACTCTATGATCCACTTCCGCTTCCATGGTTCCATCCGCTGCCAGATCCACTCCCAGATATCTAAAACACTTCACTTCCTCCAGTTTTTCTCCATTCAAACTCACCTCCCAATTGACTTGACCCTCAACCCTACTGTACCTAATAACCTTGCTCTTATTCACATTTACTCTTAACTTTCTTCTTCCACACACTTTACCAAACTCAGTCACCAGCTTCTGCAGTTTCTCACATGAATCAGCCACCAGCGCTGTATCATCAGCGAACAACAACTGACTCACTTCCCAAGCTCTCTCATCCCCAACAGACTTCATACTTGCCCCTCTTTCCAAAACTCTTGCATTTACCTCCCTAACAACCCCATCCATAAACAAATTAAACAACCATGGAGACATCACACACCCCTGCCGCAAACCTACATACACTGAGAACCAATCACTTTCCTCTCTTCCTACACGTACACATGCCTTACATCCTTGATAAAAACTTTTCACTGCTTCTAACAGAAGTGGGGTGCCTAAATGTGTGTGGATGTAACCAAGATGTGAAAAAAGGAGAGATAGGTAGTATGTTTGAGGAAAGGAACCTGGATGTTTTGGCTCTGAGTGAAACGAAGCTCAAGTGTAAAGGGGAAGAGTGGTTTGGGAATGTCTGGGGAGTAAAGTCAGGGGTTAGTGAGAGGACAAGAGCAAGGGAAGGAGTAGCAATACTCCTGAAACAGGAGTTGTGGGTGTATGTGATAGAATGTAAGAGAATGTAAGAAAGTAAATTCTCGATTAATATGGGTAAAACTGAAAGTTGATGGAGAGAGGTGGGTGATTATTGGTGCATATGCACCTGGGCATGAGAAGAAAGATCATGAGAGGCAAGTGTTTTGGGAGCAGCTGAATGAGTGTGTTAGTGGTTTTGATGAACACGAACAGGTTATAGTGATGGGTGATTTGAATGCAAAGGTGAGTAATGTGGCAGTTGAGGGAATAATTGGTATACATGGGGTGTTCAGTGTTGTGAATGGAAATGGTGAAGAGCTTGTAGATTTATGTGCTGAAAAAGGACTGATGATTGGGAATACCTGGTTTAAAAAGCGAGATATACATAAGTATACTTATGTAAGTAGGAGAGATGGCCAGAGAGCGTTATTGGATTACGTGTTAATTGACAGGCGCGCGAAAGAGAGACTTTTGGATGTTAATGTGCTGAGAAGTGCAACTGGAGGGATGTCTGATCATTATCTTGTGGAGGGTAAGGTGAAGATTTGTATGGGTTTTCAGAAAAGAAGAATGAATGTTGGGGTGAAGAGGGTGGTGAGAGTAAGTGAGCTTGGAAGGAGACTTGTGTGAGGAAGTACCAGGAGAGACTGAGTACAGAATGGAAAAAGGTGAGAACAATGGAAGTAAGGGGAGTGGGGGAAGAATGGGATGTATTTAGGGAATCAGTGATGGATTGCGCAATAGATGCTTGTGGCATGAGAAGAGTGGGAGGTGGGTTGATTAGAAAGGGTAGTGAGTGGTGGGATGAAGAAGTAAGAGTATTAGTGAAAGAGAAGAGAGAGGCATTTGGACGATTTTTGCAGGGAAAAAATGCAATTGAGTGGGAGATGTATAAAAGAAAGAGACAGGAGGTCAAGAGAAAGGTGCAAGAGGTGAAAAAAAGGGCAAATGAGAGTTGGGGTGAGAGAGTATCATTAAATTTTAGGGAGAATAAAAAGATGTTCTGGAAGGAGGTAAATAAAGTGCGTAAGACAAGTGAGCAAATGGGAACTTCAATGAAGGGCGCAAATGGGGAGGTGATAACAAGTAGTGGTGATGTGAGAAGGAGATGGAGTGAGTATTTTGAAGGTTTGTTGAATGTGTTTGATGATAGAGTGGCAGATATAGGGTGTTTTGGTCGAGGTGGTGTGCAAAGTGAGAGGGTTACTGAAAATGATTTGGTAAACAGAGAAGAGGTAGTGAAAGCTTTGCGGAAGATGAAAGCCGGCAAGGCAGGAGGTTTGGATGGTATTGCAGTGGAATTTATTAAAAAAGGGGGTGACTGTATTGTTGACTGGTTGGTAAGGTTATTTAATGTATGTATGACACATGGTGAGGTGCCTGAGGATTGGCGGAATGCGTGCATAGTGCCATTGTACAAAGGCAAAGGGGATAAGAGTGAGTGCTCAAATTACAGAGGTATAAGTTTGTTGAGTATTCCTGGTAAATTATATGGGAGGGTATTGATTGAGAGGGTGAAGGCATGTACAGAGCATCAGATTGGGGAAGAGCAGTGTGGTTTCAGAAGTGGTAGAGGATGTGTGGATCAGGTGTTTGCTTTGAAGAATGTATGTGAGAAATACTTAGAAAAGCAAATGGATTTGTATGTAGCATTTATGGATCTGGAGAAGGCATATGATAGAGTTGATAGAGATGCTCTGTGGAAGGTATTAAGAATATATGGTGTGGGAGGCAAGTTGTTAGAAGCAGTGAAAAAAAAAAAATATATATATATATATATATTATCCCTGGGGATAGGGGATTAAGAATACTTCCCACGTATTCCCTGCGTGTCGTAGAAGGCGACTAAAAGGGGAGGGAGCGGGGGGCTGGAAATCCTCCCCTCTCGTTTTTTTTTTTAATTTTCCAAAAGAAGGAACAGAGAATTGGGCCAGGTGAGGGTATTCCCTCAAAGGCCCAGTCCTCTGTTCTTAATGCTACCTCGCTAACGCGGGAAATGGCGAATAGTTTAAAAGAAAGAAAGAAAAGAATATATATATATATATATATATATATATATATATATATATATATATATATATATATATATATTTCTTTCTTTCAAACTATTCGCCATTTCCCGCATTAGCGAGGTAGCGTTAAGAACAGAGAACTGGGCTTTTGAGGGAATATCCTCACCTGGACCCCTTCTCTGTTCCTTCTTTTGGAAATGTGTGGAAGTCGAGAGCATTGTTTCGGAGAGCGGAGGTGGGTGTGTTTGAGGGAATAGTGGTTCCAACGATGTTGTGTGGTTGCGGGGCGTGGGCTGTGGATGGGGTTGTGCACGGGGGGGGTGGATGTGCTGGAGGTGAGGTGTTTGAGGACGGTGTGTGGTGTGAGGTGGTTTGATCGAGTGAGTGGCGTGAGGGTGGGAGAGATGTGTGGAAGTGGGGGGAGCGTGGTTGAGGGAGCGGAGGGGGGTGTTTTGGGGTGGTTTGGGCGCGTGGAGGGAGTGAGTGGGGAAAGATATATATATATATATATATATATATATATATATATATATATATATATATACGTTGAGATGTATAGGTAAAAATATTTGTGTGTGTGGACATGTATGTATATACATGTGTATGTGTATGGGTTGGGCCATTCTTTCATCTGTTTCCATGCGCTACCTCGCTAACGCAGGAGACAGCGACAAAGTATAATATATTATATATATATTATTGTTAAGTTGTTTGAAAAGTTTTCTGTAATTATGATATTATTGTTAAGGTTTTATAAAAGTTTTCTGTAATTTTAATCATCTTTTATATACAACTTTATCATTGTAAATTTATTCTGGAAGAATGTTGTTGTTAGTGAAAGGTAAGAATACTTGTCACAGTGAAATAATTGGAAGAAAAGAAAGATAAGAAAAGGAATTACAGGAGATAATGCTAAAGCTGCATACTCTTTTTATTCATATTCCCCCTGAAAGTCTGATGTTGGTTGTTTATTTAAGCTTATCAGCTGCCAGTCATTAAGGCCATCACAGTTAAGCTACGTCCAACAACCGAAAAATTTGTAACACTTTTGGATGTTCAAAATGATACTAAGATAACATACACTCACTGTGTATATGGCCCATAGTGTGAGAACTTGTTGGTTCTTTTAACACCCTCAGGTGTGACCGATAATACTGAGACCACTTACACTTTCATTATATATGTGGTCTATGTGAGAACCTGTGATTGATTTATGCATGCTGAAAATTTTGTAAAATATGTGTATTTTACCTATATTATTGTTTTAGTTCTTTAAGAATGTTTTTCTAACTTGAATCAATTTTTTTGTCTAGCATTATTATTTTGATATTAATGTGTAAGAAAATTTTGTTTTCATGAGTTTATATGAGAAAGACAGACAACAGGAGGCCTGATTGACCCATGACTTGATTGTTGAAAAAAAAGATTCAACTTGACAAAATATGTAATTCCACTTCGTACTTTTTTAAGCTATCACTGACTCCTCTGCTGCTGCACATTAGCCTTCTAGTGTCTATGTTACTGCTGTCATTTATACATTTATTTCTGGCACTTTTCTCAAGTATACCTGAATTTATGAAATATTTGTCTAAAACACTTTTGAAGTTATTTTTAGTTTTAGCACTCACTACTTTTGATGGTAACTTATTCCAGTGCTCAGCCTAAAGGAGAAAGGGCTTTTTTCCATGTCTGTACTACATCTTTTAGCTTTGAGTTTTATTCACTTTGTCCTGGTATCCATATTTTCTTGTATTTGAAAAAGATGATCATGGTTTACTTTATCAAACTTGCTCAGATTTTTGAAAACTTGGCTTAAGTCACCATGAAGTCTACATTTTATAAAGGAGAAGAGACCCAATTGTTTTAGCCTTTCTTCGTTTGCCAGATTTCTAAAGAATGAGATCAATTTTGTAGCGCATTTTTGTTTTTGCTATAATTTTTCTTGTCTTTTTTATAGTTTGGGGACCAAAACTGGACTGAATATTCAAGGTGGTGTCTTACTAGAGAATTATAAAGTGTTAGAATTGTTTCTGGCATCATATAATCTATGTTCCTGGCTATGAAACCTAACATTTGGTTACCTCTTTTACTTGCTGCTTGATACTGTTTAGTGTATTTCAAGTTGTTGCTAATGACAACTCCAAGGTCCTTTTCTTCATTTACTTAGAGTTTCAGATTAGTTTGTAGTCATAACGTATATTCGTCTCCAAAGTGCGCAACTTTACACTTGTCTATATTAAACTCTACTTGTCATCTGTCTGACCACTGTGCTAGTAAATTAAGAGTTCTTTGAATCATTTTGCAGCCCCGCCTGTTTACAGCTCGACCTCCTAGTTTAGTATTGTCAGCAAATTTGGAGATCTTAGATGTGAGACTGTGTTCTAGGTCATTAAAGTATATTATGAAAAGAATGGGTCCTAGGACTGACCCCTGTGGCACACCACTCATTACATCAAGCCAATCTGAGGCTTCGTCATTTAATACTTCATGTTGCTTTCTTCTGGTAAGCCAGTCTGATCTATGTGCAGAGTTCTTCACCGATAACGTGTGCATTGAGTTTATGTAAAAGTCTCTTGTGAGGTATTTTATTGAAAGCCTGTTGGAAATCTAAATATACTATATGAGACCGCAACTTTTTGTTCAAAATTCTGATAAACAACATTGAAAAATTCCAGCTAATTCATCAGACAGGATCTTCTATTGCGGAAACTGTGTTGGTTGTCTGATATAATTTTGTGTTCTATTATTTTTTCCATCATAAGGCTAATTGGGTGATAGTTCAAGGCACACTTTTTGTCTCCTTTTTCTGTACATGGGAGAAACATTTGCTAGTTTCCAGCCAGTTGGCACCTGACTGTCTGATAGAAATTTGTTGAATATTTTCGTCATTGATTATATAAACTGACTCCTGACCTCTTTAAAAAATTTTGAAACTAAGTTATCTGGGCCATTGGATTTGTCAGGATTTAATTGGTCTGGGTATTAAGTACTTCAGAGCACTATATTTCTCTAATCTTCATGGTTTTGTATGGATATTCCCTCAAAGGCCCAGTCGTCTGTTCTTAACGCTACCTCGCTAACGCAGGAAATGGCGAATAGTATGAAAGAAAAGATATAGATAGTGTTGTACGGAGGAGGGTGGATGTGTTGGAAATGAAATGACACAGCTTCCATTGGTTTACCCAGAGCTTCACATGCCTGATTCAATCCACTGACAGCACGTCAACCCCGGTATACCACATCGCTCCAATTCACTCTATTCCTTGCCCTCCTTTCACCCTCCTGCATGTTCAGGCCCCATCACACAAAATCTTTTTCACTCCATCTTTCCACCTCCAATTTGGTCTCCCTCTTCTCCTTGCTCCCTCCACCTCCGACACATATATCCTCTTGGTCAATCTTTCCTCACTCATCCTCTCCATGTGCCCAAACCACTTCAAAACACCCTCTTCTGCTCTCTCAACCACGCTCTTTTTATTTCCACACATCTCTCTTACCCTTACGTTACTCACTCGATCAAACCACCTTACACCACACATTGTCCTCAAACATCTCATTTCCAGCACATCCATCCTCCTGCGCACAACTCTATCCATAGCCCACGCCTCGCAACCATACAACATTGTTGGAACCACTATTCCTTCAAACATATATTATATATATATATATTTTTTTTTTTTTATACTTTGTCGCTGTCTCCCGCGTTTGCGAGGTAACGCAAGGAAACAGACGAAAGAAATGGCCCAACCCCCCCCCATACACATGTATATACATACGTCCACACACGCAAATATACATACCTACACAGCTTTCCATGGTTTACCCCAGACGCTTCACATGCCTTGATTCAATCCACTGACAGCACGTCAACCCCGGTATACCACATCGCTCCAATTCACTCTATTCCTTGCCCTCCTTTCACCCTCCTGCATGTTCAGGCCCCGATCACACAAAATCTTTTTCACTCCATCTTTCCACCTCCAATTTGGTCTCCCTCTTCTCCTTGCTCCCTCCACCTCCGACACATATATCCTCTTGGTCAATCTTTCCTCACTCATCCTCTCCATGTGCCCAAACCACTTCAAAACACCCTCTTCTGCTCTCTCAACCACGCTCTTTTTATTTCCACACATCTCTCTTACCCTTACGTTACTCACTCGATCAAACCACCTCACACCACACATTGTCCTCAAACATCTCATTTCCAGCACGTCCATCCTCCTGCGCACAACTCTATCCATAGCCCACGCCTCGCAACCATACAACATTGTTGGAACCACTATTCCTTCAAACATACCCATTTTTGCTTTCCGAGATAATGTTCTCGACTTCCACACATTCTTCAAGGCCCCCAGAATTTTCGCCCCCTCCCCCACTCTATGATCCACTTCCGCTTCCATGGTTCCATCCGCTGCCAGATCCACTCCCAGATATCTAAAACACTTCACTTCCTCCAGTTTTTCTCCATTCAAACTCACCTCCCAATTGACTTGACCCTCAACCCTACTGTACCTAATAACCTTGCTCTTATTCACATTTACTCTTAACTTTCTTCTTCCACACACTTTACCAAACTCAGTCACCAGCTTCTGCAGTTTCTCACATGAATCAGCCACCAGCGCTGTATCATCAGCGAACAACAACTGACTCACTTCCCAAGCTCTCTCATCCCCAACAGACTTCATACTTGCCCCTCTTTCCAAAACTCTTGCATTTACCTCCCTAACAACCCCATCCATAAACAAATTAAACAACCATGGAGACATCACACACCCCTGCCGCAAACCTACATACACTGAGAACCAATCACTTTCCTCTCTTCCTACACGTACACATGCCTTACATCCTCGATAAAAACTTTTCACTGCTTCTAACAGAAGTGGGGTGCCTAAATGTGTGTGGATGTAACCAAGATGTGAAAAAAGGAGAGATAGGTAGTATGTTTGAGGAAAGGAACCTGGATGTTTTGGCTCTGAGTGAAACGAAGCTCAAGTGTAAAGGGGAAGAGTGGTTTGGGAATGTCTGGGGAGTAAAGTCAGGGGTTAGTGAGAGGACAAGAGCAAGGGAAGGAGTAGCAATACTCCTGAAACAGGAGTTGTGGGTGTATGTGATAGAATGTAAGAGAATGTAAGAAAGTAAATTCTCGATTAATATGGGTAAAACTGAAAGTTGATGGAGAGAGGTGGGTGATTATTGGTGCATATGCACCTGGGCATGAGAAGAAAGATCATGAGAGGCAAGTGTTTTGGGAGCAGCTGAATGAGTGTGTTAGTGGTTTTGATGAACACGAACAGGTTATAGTGATGGGTGATTTGAATGCAAAGGTGAGTAATGTGGCAGTTGAGGGAATAATTGGTATACATGGGGTGTTCAGTGTTGTGAATGGAAATGGTGAAGAGCTTGTAGATTTATGTGCTGAAAAAGGACTGATGATTGGGAATACCTGGTTTAAAAAGCGAGATATACATAAGTATACTTATGTAAGTAGGAGAGATGGCCAGAGAGCGTTATTGGATTACGTGTTAATTGACAGGCGCGCGAAAGAGAGACTTTTGGATGTTAATGTGCTGAGAAGTGCAACTGGAGGGATGTCTGATCATTATCTTGTGGAGGGTAAGGTGAAGATTTGTATGGGTTTTCAGAAAAGAAGAATGAATGTTGGGGTGAAGAGGGTGGTGAGAGTAAGTGAGCTTGGAAGGAGACTTGTGTGAGGAAGTACCAGGAGAGACTGAGTACAGAATGGAAAAAGGTGAGAACAATGGAAGTAAGGGGAGTGGGGGAAGAATGGGATGTATTTAGGGAATCAGTGATGGATTGTGCAATAGATGCTTGTGGCATGAGAAGAGTGGGAGGTGGGTTGATTAGAAAGGGTAGTGAGTGGTGGGATGAAGAAGTAAGAGTATTAGTGAAAGAGAAGAGAGAGGCATTTGGACGATTTTTGCAGGGAAAAAATGCAATTGAGTGGGAGATGTATAAAAGAAAGAGACAGGAGGTCAAGAGAAAGGTGCAAGAGGTGAAAAAAAGGGCAAATGAGAGTTGGGGTGAGAGAGTATCATTAAATTTTAGGGAGAATAAAAAGATGTTCTGGAAGGAGGTAAATAAAGTGCGTAAGACAAGTGAGCAAATGGGAACTTCAATGAAGGGCGCAAATGGGGAGGTGATAACAAGTAGTGGTGATGTGAGAAGGAGATGGAGTGAGTATTTTGAAGGTTTGTTGAATGTGTTTGATGATAGAGTGGCAGATATAGGGTGTTTTGGTCGAGGTGGTGTGCAAAGTGAGAGGGTTAGGGAAAATGATTTGGTAAACAGAGAAGAGGTAGTGAAAGCTTTGCGGAAGATGAAAGCCGGCAAGGCAGGAGGTTTGGATGGTATTGCAGTGGAATTTATTAAAAAAGGGGGTGACTGTATTGTTGACTGGTTGGTAAGGTTATTTAATGTATGTATGACACATGGTGAGGTGCCTGAGGATTGGCGGAATGCGTGCATAGTGCCATTGTACAAAGGCAAAGGGGATAAGAGTGAGTGCTCAAATTACAGAGGTATAAGTTTGTTGAGTATTCCTGGGAAATTATATGGGAGGATATTGATTGAGAGGGTGAAGGCATGTACAGAGCATCAGATTGGGGAAGAGCAGTGTGGTTTCAGAAGTGGTAGAGGATGTGTGGATCAGGTGTTTGCTTTGAAGAATGTATGTGAGAAATACTTAGAAAAGCAAATGGATTTGTATGTAGCATTTATGGATCTGGAGAAGGCATATGATACAGTTGATAGAGATGCTCTGTGGAAGGTATTAAGAATATATGGTGTGGGAGGCAAGTTGTTAGAAGCAGTGAAAAAAAAAATATATATATATATATATTATCCCTGGGGATAGGGGATTAAGAATACTTCCCACGTATTCCCTGCGTGTCGTAGAAGGCGACTAAAAGGGGAGGGAGCGGGGGGCTGGAAATCCTCCCCTCTCGTTTTTTTTTTTTAATTTTCCAAAAGAAGGAACAGAGAATTGGGCCAGGTGAGGGTATTCCCTCAAAGGCCCAGTCCTCTGTTCTTAATGCTACCTCGCTAACGCGGGAAATGGCGAATAGTTTAAAAGAAAGAAAGAAAAGAATATATATATATATATATATATATATATATATATATATATATATATATATATATATATTTCTTTCTTTCAAACTATTCGCCATTTCCCGCATTAGCGAGGTAGCGTTAAGAACAGAGAACTGGGCTTTTGAGGGAATATCCTCACCTGGACCCCTTCTCTGTTCCTTCTTTTGGAAATGTGTGGAAGTCGAGAGCATTGTTTCGGAGAGCGGAGGTGGGTGTGTTTGAGGGAATAGTGGTTCCAACGATGTTGTGTGGTTGCGGGGCGTGGGCTGTGGATGGGGTTGTGCGCGGGGGGGGTGGATGTGCTGGAGGTGAGGTGTTTGAGGACGGTGTGTGGTGTGAGGTGGTTTGATCGAGTGAGTGGCGTGAGGGTGGGAGAGATGTGTGGAAGTGGGGGGAGCGTGGTTGAGGGAGCGGAGGGGGGTGTTTTGGGGTGGTTTGGGCGCGTGGAGGGAGTGAGTGGGGAAAGATATATATATATATATATATATATATATATATATACGTTGAGATGTATAGGTAAAAATATTTGTGTGTGTGGACATGTATGTATATACATGTGTATGTGTATGGGTTGGGCCATTCTTTCATCTGTTTCCATGCGCTACCTCGCTAACGCAGGAGACAGCGACAAAGTATAATATATTATATATATATTATTGTTAAGTTGTTTGAAAAGTTTTCTGTAATTATGATATTATTGTTAAGGTTTTATAAAAGTTTTCTGTAATTTTAATCATCTTTTATATACAACTTTATCATTGTAAATTTATTCTGGAAGAATGTTGTTGTTAGTGAAAGGTAAGAATACTTGTCACAGTGAAATAATTGGAAGAAAAGAAAGATAAGAAAAGGAATTACAGGAGATAATGCTAAAGCTGCATACTCTTTTTATTCATATTCCCCCTGAAAGTCTGATGTTGGTTGTTTATTTAAGCTTATCAGCTTCCAGTCATTAAGGCCATCACAGTTAAGCTACGTCCAACAACCGAAAAATTTGTAACACTTTTGGATGTTCAAAATGATACTAAGATAACATACACTCACTGTGTATATGGCCCATAGTGTGAGAACTTGTTGGTTCTTTTAACACCCTCAGGTGTGACCGATAATACTGAGACCACTTACACTTTCATTATATATGTGGTCTATGTGAGAACCTGTGATTGATTTATGCATGCTGAAAATTTTGTAAAATATGTGTATTTTACCTATATTATTGTTTTAGTTCTTTAAGAATGTTTTTCTAACTTGAATCAATTTTTTTGTCTAGCATTATTATTTTGATATTAATGTGTAAGAAAATTTTGTTTTCATGAGTTTATATGAGAAAGACAGACAACAGGAGGCCTGATTGACCCATGACTTGATTGTTGAAAAAAAAGATTCAACTTGACAAAATATGTAATTCCACTTCGTACTTTTTTAAGCTATCACTGACTCCTCTGCTGCTGCACATTAGCCTTCTAGTGTCTATGTTACTGCTGTCATTTATACATTTATTTCTGGCACTTTTCTCAAGTATACCTGAATTTATGAAATATTTGTCTAAAACACTTTTGAAGTTATTTTTAGTTTTAGCACTCACTACTTTTGATGGTAACTTATTCCAGTGCTCAGCCTAAAGGAGAAAGGGCTTTTTTCCATGTCTGTACTACATCTTTTAGCTTTGAGTTTTATTCACTTTGTCCTGGTATCCATATTTTCTTGTATTTGAAAAAGATGATCATGGTTTACTTTATCAAACTTGCTCAGATTTTTGAAAACTTGGCTTAAGTCACCATGAAGTCTACATTTTATAAAGGAGAAGAGACCCAATTGTTTTAGCCTTTCTTCGTTTGCCAGATTTCTAAAGAATGAGATCAATTTTGTAGCGCATTTTTGTTTTTGCTATAATTTTTCTTGTCTTTTTTATAGTTTGGGGACCAAAACTGGACTGAATATTCAAGGTGGTGTCTTACTAGAGAATTATAAAGTGTTAGAATTGTTTCTGGCATCATATAATCTATGTTCCTGGCTATGAAACCTAACATTTGGTTACCTCTTTTACTTGCTGCTTGATACTGTTTAGTGTATTTCAAGTTGTTGCTAATGACAACTCCAAGGTCCTTTTCTTCATTTACTTAGAGTTTCAGATTAGTTTGTAGTCATAACGTATATTCGTCTCCAAAGTGCGCAACTTTACACTTGTCTATATTAAACTCTACTTGTCATCTGTCTGACCACTGTGCTAGTAAATTAAGAGTTCTTTGAATCATTTTGCAGCCCCGCCTGTTTACAGCTCGACCTCCTAGTTTAGTATTGTCAGCAAATTTGGAGATCTTAGATGTGAGACTGTGTTCTAGGTCATTAAAGTATATTATGAAAAGAATGGGTCCTAGGACTGACCCCTGTGGCACACCACTCATTACATCAAGCCAATCTGAGGCTTCGTCATTTAATACTTCATGTTGCTTTCTTCTGGTAAGCCAGTCTGATCTATGTGCAGAGTTCTTCACCGATAACGTGTGCATTGAGTTTATGTAAAAGTCTCTTGTGAGGTATTTTATTGAAAGCCTGTTGGAAATCTAAATATACTATATGAGACCGCAACTTTTTGTTCAAAATTCTGATAAACAACATTGAAAAATTCCAGCTAATTCATCAGACAGGATCTTCTATTGCGGAAACTGTGTTGGTTGTCTGATATAATTTTGTGTTCTATTATTTTTTCCATCATAAGGCTAATTGGGTGATAGTTCAAGGCACACTTTTTGTCTCCTTTTTCTGTACATGGGAGAAACATTTGCTAGTTTCCAGCCAGTTGGCACCTGACTGTCTGATAGAAATTTGTTGAATATTTTCGTCATTGATTATATAAACTGACTCCTGACCTCTTTAAAAATTTTGAAACTAAGTTATCTGGGCCATTGGATTTGTCAGGATTTAATTGGTCTGGGTATTAAGTACTTCAGAGCACTATATTTCTCTAATCTTCATGGTTTTGTATGGGATATTCCCTCAAAGGCCCAGTCGTCTGTTCTTAACGCTACCTCGCTAACGCAGGAAATGGCGAATAGTATGAAAGAAAAGATATAGATAGTGTTGTACGGAGGAGGGTGGATGTGTTGGAAATGAAATGGAAAAAGGTGAGAGCAAAGATATGAGGGAAGTGGGTGAGACTGGGACTTATTTAGGGAAGCACTGATGGCATGTGCAAAAGATGCCTATGGTATGAGAAAGGTGGAAGTTGGGCAGATTAGGAAGGGTAGTGAGAGGTACGATGAAGTAAAGTTGTTAGGGAAAGAGAAAAGAGAGGCATTTGGATGATACTCACAAGGAAGGAGTGCAAATGACTGGGAGATGTATAAAAAAGGCAGGAGGAGGTCAAGAGGAAGGTGCAAGGGTTGAAAAAGATGGCAAATGAGAGTTAGGGTGAGAGAGGATCATTAAACTTTAGGGAGAATTTAAAGATGGTTTGGAAGGAGGTAAATAATGTGCATAAGACAAAAGAACAAATGGGAACGTTGGTGAAGGGGGCAAGGGGGAAGTAATAACAGGTCATGATGAAATGAGGAGATGGAGTTAGTATTTTGAAAGTTTGTTAAATATGTTTGATGATAGAGTGGCAGATGTAGGGTATTTTGGTCGGGATGGTGTGTGAAGTGGCAGGGTCAGGGAGAATGGTTTGGTTAAGAGACAAGAGGTAGTGAAAGGTTTGTGGAAGATGAAATCTGGGAAGGCATTGGGTTTGGATGGTATTGCAGTGGAATTTTTTAAAAAAGGGGGTGACTTATGTTGTTGATTGGTTGGTAAGGATATTCAGTGTATGTATGGATCTTGTTGAAGTGCCTCAGGATTGGTGGAATGCATGCATTGTGCGATTGTACAAAGGAAAATTGATAAAGTTGAGTGTTCAGACTACTTAGGCATAAATTTGTTGAGAATTCCTGGGAAATTATATGGGAGGGTATTGATTGAGATGGTGAAGGCATGTACATTGCATCAGATTGGGGAAGAGCAGTGTGGTTTCAGAAGTGGTAGAGGATGTGTGGATCAGGGGTTTGCTTTGAAGAATGTGCGTGAGAAATACTTAGAAAAACAGATGGATTTGTATGTAGCATTTATGGATTTATAGAAGGCATATGATAGGGTTGACTGAGATGCTTTGTGGAAGGTTTTGGTAGTTTATGGTGTGGGAGGTAAGTTGCTAGAAGCAGTGATAAGTTTTTACCAAAGATGGAAGGCATGTGTGCGAGTAGGAAGAGAGGAGAGTGATTGGTTCCCAGTGAGTTTCTGTCTTTGGTAGGGGTGTGTGATGTCCTCATGGTGGTTTAATTTATTTATGGTTGGGGTGGTTAAGGAGGTAAATGCAAGGGTTTTGGAGAGTGGTGAGTATGCAGTCTGTTGTGGATGAAAGGGCCTGGGAAGTGAGTCAGTTGTTGATCACCAATGATACAGCTCCAGTGGCTGATTCGAGTGAGAAACTGCAGAAGTTGGTGACTGAGTATGGAAAAGTGTGTGAAAGGAGAAAGTTGAAAGTAAATGTGAATAAGAGTAAGGTTATTAGGTTCAGTAGGGTTGAGGGACAAGTTAATTGGCTGTAAGTTTGAATGGAGAAAAATTGGAGGAATTGAAGTGTTTTAGATATCTGGGAGAGGACTTATCAGCAAATGGAACCATGGATGTGGAAGTGAGCCACAGGGTGGGGGAGGGGGTGAAGGTTCTGGGAGCAATGGAGAATGTGTGGAAGGAGAGAACGTTTTTTGGAGAGCAAAAATGGGTATGCTTGAACTAATAGTAGTACCAACAGTGTTATATGGTTGTGAGGCTTAGGCTGTAGATAGGGTTGTATGGAGGAGGGTGGATGTGTAGGAAATGAAATGCTTGAGGACAATATGTGGCATGAGGTGGTTTGATTAAGTAATGAAAAGGTAAGATAAATTTTTGGAGATTTAAAGAGTGTGGTTGAGAGAGCAGAAGAGGGTGGTTTGGACATAGGGAGAGAATGAGTGAGGAAAGATTGACAAAAAGATTGACAAAGAAGATAAATGTGTCAGAGATGGAGGGAAGAAGGAGAAGCAGGAGACCAAATTGGAGGTGGAAGGATGGAGTGAAAAAGATTTTGAGCAATTGGGGCCTGAACATGCAAGAGGGTGAGGGGTGTGCAAGGAATAGAGTGAATTGGAACGATGTGTATACTGGGGTCGACGGGCTATCAGTGTATTGAACCAGGACATGTGAAGCATCTGGGGTAAACCATGGAAAGGTCTGTGGGGCCTGGATGTGGAAAGGGAGCTGTGGTTTTGGTGCGTTACACATGACAGCTAGAGACTGAGTGTGAACGAATGTGGCCTTTTTTGTCTTTTACTGTGGCTACCTCGCTAGAGTGTGGGGAGGTGGGATACTATTTCATTTGTGGCATGGTGAAGATGGAATGGATAAAGGCAGCAAGTATGAATATTTACATGTGTATATATATGTATATGTCTGTGTATACGTATGTATACGTTGAAATATATTCATTACTTAATTATTATACTTTGTCGCTGTCTCCCGCGTTAGTGAAGTAGCGATAGGAAACAGATGAAAGAATGGCCCAACCCACCCACATACACATGTTCATACATTCACATCCACACACGCATGTATACATACCTTTACATTCCACCGTATACATATATATATATATTTTTTTTTTTTTTTTTTTTTTTTTTTTTTATACTTTGTCGCTGTCTCCCGCGTTTGCGAGGTAGCGCAAGGAAACAGACAAAAGAAATGGCCCAACCCCCCCATACACATGTACATACACACATCCACACACGCAAATATACATACCTACACAGCTTTCCATGGTTTACCCCAGACGCTTCACACGCCCTGATTCAATCCACTGACAGCACGTCAACCCCTGTATACCACATCGCTCCAATTCACTCTATTCCTTGCCCTCCTTTCACCCTCCTGCATGTTCAGGCCCCGATCACACAAAATCCTTTTCACTCCATCTCTCCACCTCCAATTTGGTCTCCCTCTTCTCCTCGTTCCCTCCACCTCCGACACATATATCCTCTTGGTCAATCTTTCCTCACTCATTCTCTCCATGTGCCCAAACCATTTCAAAACACCCTCTTCTGCTCTCTCAACCACGCTCTTTTTATTTCCACACATCTCTCTTACCCTTACGTTACTTACTCGATCAAACCACCTCACACCACACATTGTCCTCAAACATCTCATTTCCAGCAAATCCATCCTCCTGCGCACAACTCTATCCACAGCCCACGCCTCGCAACCATACAACATTGTTGGAACTACTATTCCTTCAAACATACCCATTTTTGCTTTCCGGGATAATGTTCTCGACTTCCACACATTTTTCAAGGCTCCCAAAATTTTCGCCCCCTCCCCCACCCTATGATCCACTTCCGCTTCCATGGTTCCATCCGCTGACAGATCCACTCCCAGATATCTAAAACACTTCACTTCCTCCAGCCTCTCACCATTCAAACTCACCTCCCAATTGACTTGACCCTCAACCCTACTGTACCTAATAACCTTGCTCTTATTGACATTTACTCTTAACTTTCTTCTTCCACACACTTTACCAAACTCCGTCACCAGCTTCTGCAGTTTCTCACATGAATCCGCCACCAGCGCTGTATCATCAGCGAACAACAACTGACTCACTTCCCAAGCTCTCTCATCCCCAACAGACTTCATACTTGCCCCTCTTTCCAAAACTCTTGCATTTACCTCCCTAACAACCCCATCCATAAACAAATTAAACAACCATGGAGACATCACACACCCCTGCCCCAAACCTACATTCACTGAGAACCAATCATTTTCCTCTCTTCCTACACGTACACATGCCTTACATCCTCGATAAAAACTTTTCACTGCTTCTAACAACTTGCCTCCCACACCATATATTCTTAATACCTTCCACAGAGCACCTCTATCAACTCTATTGATAGAGTTGATAGAGTTGATATATATATATATGTATATATATATATATATATATATATATATATATATATATATATATATATATATATATATATATATATATACATGTGTATGGGGGTGGATTTGGCCATTTCTTTCGTCTGTTTCCTTGCGCTACTTCGCAAACGCGGGAGACAGCGACAAAGCAAAAAAAAAAAAAAATATATATATATATATATATATATATATATATATATATATATATATATATATATATATATATATATATATATATATATATATTTTCCCTGGGGATAGGGGACAAAGAATACTTCCCACGTATTCCCTGCGTGTTGTAAAAGGCGACTAAAAGGGGAGGGAGCGGGGGGCTGGAAATCCTCCCCTCTCTTTTTTTTTTTTTCCAAAAGAAGGAACAGAGAATTGGGCCAGGTGAGGGTATTCCCTCAAAGGCCCAGTCCTCTGTTCTTAACGCTACCTCGCTAATGCGGGAAATGGCGAACAGTTTGAAAGAAAAGAAAGAATATATATATATATATATATATATATATATATATATATATATATATATATATATATATATATATAGGTTGGTAAGGTTATTTAATGTATGTATGACTCATGGTGAGGTGCCTGAGGATTGGCGGAATGCGTGCATAGTGCCATTGTACAAAGGCAAAGGGGATAAGAGTGAGTGCTCAAATTACAGAGGTATAAGTTTGTTGAGTATTCCTGGGAAATTATATGGGAGGGTATTGATTGAGAGGGTGAAGGCATGTACAGAGCATCAGATTGGGGAAGAGCAGTGTGGTTTCAGAAGTGGTAGAGGATGTGTGGATCAGGTGTTTGCTTTGAAGAATGTATGTGAGAAATACTTAGAAAAGCAAATGGATTTGTATGTAGCATTTATGGATCTGGAGAAGGCATATGATAGAGTTGATAGAGATGCTCTGTGGAAGGTATTAAGAATATATGGTGTGGGAGGAAAGTTGTTAGAAGCAGTGAAAAGTTTTTATCGAGGACGTAAGGCATGTGTACGTGTAGGAAGAGAGGAAAGTGATTGGTTCTCAGTGAATGTAGGTTTGCGGTAGGGGTGTGTGATGTCTCCATGGTTGTTTAATTTGTTTATGGATGGGGTTGTTAGGGAGGTAAATGCAAGAGTTTTGGAAAGAGGGGCAAGTATGAAGTCTGTTGGGGATGAGAGAGCTTGGGAAGTGAGTCAGTTGTTGTTCGCTGATGATACAGCGCTGGTGGCTGATTCATGTGAGAAACTGCAGAAGCTGGTGACTGAGTTTGGTAAAGTGTGTGGAAGAAGAAAGTTAAGAGTAAATGTGAAAAAGAGCAAGGTTATTAGGTATGGTAGGGTTGAGGGTCAAGTCAATTGGGAGGTGAGTTTGAATGGAGAAAAACTGGAGGAAGTGAAGTGTTTTAGATATCTGGGAGTGGATCTGTCAGCGGATGGAACCATGGAAGCGGAAGTGGATCATAGGGTGGGGGAGGGGGCGAAAATTCTGGGGGCCTTGAAGAATGTGTGGAAGTCGAGAACATTATCTCGGAAAGCAAAAATGGGTATGTTTGAAAGAATAGTGGTTCCAACAATGTTGTATGGTTGCGAGGCGTGGGCTATGGATAGAGTTGTGCGCAGGAGGATGGATGTGATGGAAATGAGATGTTTGAGGACAATGTGTGGTGTGAGGTGGTTTGATCGAGTGAGTAACGTAAGGGTGAGAGAGATGTGTGGAAATAAAAAGAGCGTGGTTGAGAGAGCAGAAGAGGATGTTTTGAAGTGGTTTGGGCACATGGAGAGAATGAGTGAGGAAAGATTGACCAAGAGGATATATGTGTCGGAGGTTGAGGGAACGAGGAGAAGAGGGAGACCAAATTGGAGGTGGAAGGATGGAGTGAAAAAGATTTTGTGTGATCGGGGCCTGAACATGCAGGAGGGTGAAAGGAGGGCAAGGAATAGAGTAAATTGGAGCGATGTGGTATACCGTGGTTGACGTGCTGTCAGTGGATTGAATCAAGGCATGTGAAGCGTCTGGGGTAAACCATGGAAAGCTGTGTAGGTGTGTATATTTGCGTGTGTGTACGTATGTATATACATGTGTATGGGGTGGGTTGGGCCATTTCTTTCGTCTGTTTCCTTGCGCTACCTCGCAATTGCGGGAGACAGCGACAAAGTATAATAGAAATATATAAAAAATATATATATATATATATATATATATATATATATATATTTTTTTTTGAATAAGAGCAAGGTTATTAGGTACAGTAGGGTTGAGGGTCAAGTCAATTGGGAGGTGAGTTTGAATGGAGAAAAACTGGAGGAAGTGAAGTGTTTTAGATATCTGGGAGTGGATCTGGCAGCGGATGGAACCATGGAGCGGAAGTGGATCATAGGGTGGGGGAGGGGGCGAAAATTCTGGGAGCCTTGAAGAATGTGTGGAAGTCGAGAACATTATCTCGGAAAGCAAAAATGGGTATGTTTGAAGGAATAGTGGTTCCAACAATGTTGTATGGTTGCGAGGCGTGGGCTATGGATAGAGTTGTGCACAGGAGAATAGATGTGCTGGAAATGAGATGTTTGAGGACAATGTGTGGTGTGAGGTGGTTTGACCGAGTAAGTAACGTAAGGGTAAGAGAGATGTGTGGAAATAAAAAGAGCGTGGTTGAGAGAGCAGAAGAGGGTGTTTTGAAATGGTTCAGGCACATGGAGAGAATGAGTGAGGAAAGATTGACGAAGAGAATATATGTGTCGGAGGTGGAGGGAACGAGGAGAAGAGGGAGACCAAATTGGAGGTGGAAAGATGGAGTGAAAAAGATTTTGCGTGATAGGGGCCTGAACATGCAGGAGGGTGAAAGGAGGGCAAGGAATAGAGTGAATTGGATCGATGTGGTATACCGGGGTTGACGTGCTGTCAGTGGATTGAATCAAGGCATGTGAAGCGTCTGGGGTAAACCATGGAAAGCTGTGTAGGTATGTGTATTTGCGTGTGTGGACGTATGTATATACATGTGTATGGGGGTGGGTTGGGCCATTTCTTTCGTCTGTTTCCTTGCGCTACCTCGCAAATGCGGGAGACAGCGACAAAGCAAAAAAAAAAAAAAAAGAAAAAATTTTCATACTATTCGCCATTTCCCGCAATAGCGAGGTAGCGTTAAGAACAGAGGACTGGGCCTTTGAGGGAATATCCTCACCTGGCCCTCTTCTTTGTTCCTTCTTTTGGAAAATTAAAAAAAAAAAACGAGAGGGGAGGGTTTCCAGCCCCCCCCGCTCCCTTCCCTTTTAGTCGCCTTCTACGACACACAGGGAATACGTGGGAAGTATTCTTTCTCCCCTAGCCCCAGGGAAATATATATATATTTATTTTACATTTATTATACTTTGTCGCTGTCTCCCGCGTTTGCGAGGTAGCGTAAGGAAACAGACGAAAGAAATGGCCCAACCCCCCCCCATACACATGTATATACATACGTCCACACACGGAAATATACATACCTACACAGCTTTCCATGGTTTACCCCAGACGCTTCACATGCCTTGATTCAATACACTGACAGCACGTCAACCCCGGTATACCACATCGCTCCAATTCACTCTATTCCTTGCCCTCCTTTCACCCTCCTGCATGTTCAGGCCCCGATCACACAAAATCTTTTTCACTCCATCTTTCCACCTCCAATTTGGTCTCCCTCTTCTCCTCGTTCCCTCCACCTCCGACACATATATCCTCTTGGTCAATCTTTCCTCACTCATTCTCTCCATGTGCCCAAACCACTTCAAAACACCCTCTTCTGCTCTCTCAACCACGCTCTTTTTATTTCCACACATCTCTCTTACCCTTACGTTACTTACTCGATCAAACCACCTCACACCACACATTGTCCTCAAACATCTCATTTCCAGCACATCCATCCTCCTGCGCACAACTCTATCCATAGCCCACGCCTCGCAACCATACAACATTGTTGGAACCACTATTCCTTCAAACATACCCATTTTTGCTTTCCGAGATAATGTTCTCGACTTCCACACATTCTTCAAGGCCCCCAGAATTTTCGCCCCCTCCCCCACCCTATGATCCACTTCCGCTTCCATGGTTCCATCCGCTGCCAGATCCACTCCCAGATATCTAAAACACTTCACTTCCTCCAGTTTTTCTCCATTCAAACTCACCTCCCAATTGACTTGACCCTCAACCCTACTGTACCTAATAACCTTGCTCTTATTCACATTTACTCTTAACTTTCTTCTTCCACACACTTTACCATGGTGGCTGATTCATATATATATATATATATATATATATATATATATATATATATATATATATATACATATATATATATAGATTTTTTTTTTTTTCTTTTTTCTTTTAAACTATTTGCCATTTCCCGCGTTAGCGAGGTAGCGTTAAGAACAGAGGACTGGGCCTTTTTTGGAATATCTTCACCTGGCCCCCTCTGTTCCTTCTTTTGGAAAATTAAAAAAAAAAAAGAGGGGAGGATTTCCAGCCCCCCGCTCCCTCCCCTTTTAGTCGCCTTCTATGACACGCAGGGAATACGTGGGAAGTATTCTTAATCCCCCATCCCCAGGGATAATATATATATATATATATATATATATATATATATATATATATATTTTTTTTTTTTTTTTTTTTTTTTTTTTTATACTTTGTCGCTGTCTCCCGCGTTTGCGAGGTAACGCAAGGAAACAGACGAAAGAAATGGCCCAACCCACCCCCATACACATGTATATACATATGTCCACACACGCAAATATACATACCTACACAGCTTTTCATGGCTTACCCCAGACGCTTCACATGCCTTGATTCAATCCACTGACAGCACGTCAACCCCGGTATACCACATCGCTCCAATTCACTCTATTCCTTGCCCTCCTTTCACCCTCCTGCATGTTCAGGCCCCGATCACACAAAATCTTTTTCACTCCATCTTTCCACCTCCAATTTGGTCTCCCTCTTCTCCTCGTTCCCTCCACCTCCGACACATATATCCTCTTGGTCACTCTTTCCTCACTCATTCTCTCCATGTGACCAGACCATTTCAAAACACCCTCTTCTGCTCTCTCAACCACGCTCTTTTTATTTCCACACATCTCTCTTACCCTTACGTTACTTACTCGATCAAACCACCTCACACCACACATTGTCCTCAAACATCTCATTTCCAGCACATCCATCCTCCTCCGCACAACTCTATCCATAGTCCACGCCTCGCAACCATACAACATTGTTGGAACCACTATTCCTTCAAACATACCCATTTTTGCTTTCCGAGATAATGTTCTCGACTTCCACACATGCTTCAAGGCTCCCAGAATTTTCGCCCCCTCCCCCACCCTATGATACACTTCCGCTTCCATGGTTCCATCCGCTGCCAGATCCACTCCCAGATATCTAAAACTCTTCACTTCCTCCAGTTTTTCTCCATTCAAACTCACCTCCCAATTGACTTGACCCTCAACCCTACTGTACCTAATAACCTTGCTCTTATTCACATTTACTCTTAACTTTCTTCTTTCACACACTTTACCAAACTCAGTCACCAGCTTCAGCAGTTTCTCACATGAATCAGCCGCCAGCGCTGTATCATCAGCGAACAACAACTGACTCACTTCCCAAGCTCTCTCATCCCTAACAGATTTCATTCTTGCCCCTCTTTCCAAAACTCTTGCATTCACCTCCCTAACAACCCCATCCATAAACAAATTAAACAACCATGGAGACATCACACACCTCTGCCGCAAACCTACATTCACTGAGAACCAATCACTTTCGTCTCTTCCTACACGTATACATGCCTTACATCCTCGATAAAAACTTTTCACTGCTTCTAACAACTTGCCACCCACACCATATATTCTTAATACCTTCCACAGAGCATCTCTATCAACTCTATCATATGCCTTCTCCAGATCCATAAATGCTACATACAAATCCATTTGCTTTTCTAAGTATTTCTCACACACATTCTTCAAAGCAAACACCTGATCCACACATCCTCTACCACTTCTGAAACCACACTGCTCTTCCCCAATCTGATGCTCTGTACATGCCTGCACCCTCTCAATCAATACCCTCCCATATAATTTACCAGGAATACTCAACAAACTTATACCTCTGTAATTTGAGCACTCACTCTTATCCCCTTTGCTTTTGTACAATGGCACTATGCACGCATTCCGCCAATCCTCAGGCACCTCACCTTGAGTCATACATACATTAAATAACCTTACCAACCAGTCAACAATACAGTTACCCCTTTTTTTTAATAAATTCCACTGCAATACCATCCAAACCTGCTGCCTTGCTGGCTTTAATCTTCCGCAAAGCTTTTACTACCTCTTCTCTGTTTACCAAATCATTTTCCCCAAACCTCTCACTTTGCACACCACCTCGACCAAAACACCCTATATCTGCCACTCTATCATCAAACACATTCAACAAACCTTCAAAATACTCACTCCATCTCCTTCTCACATCACCACTACTTGTTATCACCTCCCCATTAGCGCCCTTCACTGAAGTTCCCATTTGCTCCCTTGTCTTACGCACTTTATTTACCTCCTTCCAAAACATCTTTTTATTCTCCCTAAAATTTAATGATACTCTCTCCCCCAACTCTCATTTGCCCTCTTTTTCACCTCTTGCACCTTTCTTTTGACCTCCTGTCTCTTTCTTTTATACATCTCCCACTCAATTGCATTTTTTCCCTGCAAAATTCTTCCAAATGCCTCTCTCTTCTCTTTCACTAATACTCCTCGTAGACTCAGGTTGGGGTGTCTAAATGTGTGTGGATGTAACCAAGATGTGAAAAAAAGGAGAGATAAGTAGTATGTTTGAGGAAAGGAACCTGGATGTTTTGGCTCTGAGTGAAACGAAGCTCAAGGGTAAAGGGGAAGAGTGGTTTGGGAATGTCTTGGTAGTAAAGTCAGGGGTTAGTGAGAGGACAAGAGCAAGGGAAGGAGTAGCAGTACTCCTGAAACAGGAGTTGTGGGAATATGTGATAGACTCGATTAATGTGGGTAAAACTGAAAGTTGATGGAGAGAGAGGGGTGATTATTGGCACATATGCACCTGGGCATGAGAAGAAAGATCATGAGAGGCAAGTGTTTTGGGAGCATCTGAATGAGTGTGTTAGTGGTTTTGATGCACGCGACCGGGTTATAGTGATGGGTGATTTGAATGCAAAGGTGAGTAATGTGGCAGTTGAGGGAATAATTGGTATACATGGAGTGTTCAGTGTTGTAAATGGAAATGATGAAGAGCTTGTAGATTTATGTGCTGAAAAAGAACTGGTGATTGGGAATACCTGGTTTAAAAAGCGAGATATACATAAGTATACGTATGTAAGTAGGAGAGATGGCCAGAGAGCGTTATTGGATTACGTGTTAATTGACAGGCGCGTGAAAGAGAGACTTTTGGATGTAAATGTGCTGAGAGGTGCAACTGGAGGGATGTCTGATCATTATCTTGTGGAGGCTAAGTTGAAGATTTGTGGGGGTTTTTAGAAAAGAAGAGTGAATGTTGGGGTGAAGAGGGTGGTGAGAGTAAGTGAGCTTGGGAAGGAGACTTGTGTGAGGAAGTACCAGGAGAGACTGAGTACAGAATGGAAGAAGGTGAGAAGAATGGAAGTAAGGGGAGTGGGTGAGGAATGTGATGTATTTAGGAAATCAGTGATGGATTGCGCAAAAGATGCTTGTGGCATGAGAAGAGTGGGAGGTGGGTTGATTAGAAAGGGTAGTGAGTGGTGGGATGAAGAAGTAAGATATATATATATATATATATATATATATATATATATATATATATATATATATATATATATATATATATATATTTATATATTTTATTATTTTATTTTGCACTGTCGCTGTGTCCCGTGTTTGCGAGGTATCGCAAGGAAACAGACGAAAGAAATGGCCCAACCCACCCCCATACACATGTATATACATACACGCCCACACACGCAAATATACCTACCTATACATCTCAGTGTACACATATATATACACACACAGACACGTACATATATACCCATGCACACAATTCACACTGTCTGCCTCTATTCATTCCCATCGCCACCTCGCCACACATGGAATACCATCCCCCTCCCCCCTCGTGTGCGAGGTAGCGCTAGGAAAAGACAACAAAGGCCCCATTCGTTCACACTCAGTCTCTAGCTGTCATGCAATAATGCCCGAAAACCACAGCTCCCTTTCCACATCCAGACCCCACACAACTTTCCATGGTTTACGCCAGACACTTCACATGCCCTGATTCAAACCACTGACAGCACATCAACCCCGGTATACCACATCGATCCACTTCACTCTATTCCTTGCCCTCCTTTCACCCTCCTGCATGTTCAGGCCTCGATCACTCAAAATCTTTTTCACTCTATCTTTCCACCTCCAATTTGGTCTCCCACTTCTTTTCCCCTCCACCTCCGACAGATACATCCTCTTAGTCAATCTTTCCTCACTCATTCTCTCCATTCGCCCAAACCATTTCAAAACACCCTCTTCTGCTCTCTCAACCACGCTTTTTTTAATTCCACACATCTCTCTTACCCTTACATTACTTACTCGATCAAACCACCTCACACCACACATTGTCCTCAAACATCTCATATCCAGCACATCCACCCTCCTGCGCACAACTCTATCCATAGCCCACGCCTCGCAACCATACAACGTTGTTGGAACCACTATTCCTTCAAACATACCCATTTCTGCTTTTCGAGATAATGTTCTCGACTTCCACACATTCTTCAAGGCTCCCAAGATTTTCGCCCCCTCCCCCACCCTATGATTCACTTCCGCTTCCATTGTTCCATCCGCTGCCAGATCCATATATATATATATATATATATATATATAATAATAATATTTATTATATATATATATATTTTTTTTTTTTTTTTGCTTTGTCGCTGTCTTCCGCGTTTGCGAGGTAGCGCAAGGAAACAGACGAAAGAAATGGCCCAACCCACCCCCATACACATGTATATTCATACGTCCACACACACAAATATACATACGTACACAGCTTTCCATGGTTTACCCCAGACGCTTCACATGCCCTGATTCAACCCACTGACAGCACGTCAACCCCGGTATACCACATTGATCCAATTTACTCTATTCCTTGCCCTCCTTTCACCCTCCTGCATGTTCAGGCCCCGATCACAAAATCTTTTTCACTCCATCTTTCCACCTCCAATTTGGTCTCCCACTTCTCCTCGTTCCCTCCACCTCCGACACATATATCCTCTTGATCAATCTTTCCTCACTCATCCTCTCCATGTGCCCAAACCATTTCAAAACACCCTCTTCTGCTCTCTCAACCACGCTCTTTTTATTTCCACACATCTCTCTTACCCTTACGTTACTTACTCGATCAAACCACCTCACACCACACATTGTCCTCAAACATCTCATTTCCAGCACATCCATCCTCTTGCGCACAATTCTAGCCATAGCGAACGCCTCGCAACCATACAACATTGTTGGAACCACTATTCCTTCAAGCATACCCATTTTTGCTCCGAGATAATGTTCTCGACTTCCACACATTCTTCAAGGCTCCCAGAATTTTCGCCCCCTCCCCCACCCTATGATCCACTTCCGCTTCCATGGTTCCATCTGCTGCCAGATCCACTCCTAGATATCTAAAACACTTTAATTCCTCCAGTTTTTCTCCATTCAAACTTACCTCCCAATTGACTTGACCCTCAACCCTACTGTACCTAATAACCTTGCTCTTATTCACATTTACCCTTAACTTTCTTCTTTCACACACTTTACCAAACTCAGTCACCAGCTTCTGCAGTTTCTCACATGCATCAGCTACCAGCGCTGTATCATCAGCGAACAACAACTGGCTCACTTCCCAAGCTATCTCATCCCTAACAGACTTCATACTTGCCCCTCTTTCCAAAACTCTTACATTCACCTCCCTAACAACCCCATCCATAAACAAATTAAACAACCATGAAGACTTCACACACCCCTGCCGCAAACCTACATTCACTGAGAACCAATCACTTTCCTCTCTTCCTACACGTACACATGCCTTACATCCTCGATAAAAACTTTTCACTGCTTATATAAACTTGCCTCCCACACCATATATTCTTAATACCTTCCACAGAGCATCTCTATCCACTCTATCATATGCCTTCTCCAGATCCATAAATGCTACATACAAATCCATTTGCTTTTCTAAGTATTTCTCACATACATTCTTCAAAGCAAACACCTGATCCACACATCCTCTACCACTTCTGAAACCACACTGCTCTTCCCCAATCTGATGCTCTGTACATGCCTTCACCCTCTCAATTAATACCCTTCCATATAATTTGCCAGGAATACTCAACAAACTTATACCTCTGTAATTTGATCACTCACTCTTATCCCCTTTGCCTTTGTACAATGGCACTATGCACGCATTCCGCCAATCCTCAGGCACCTCACCATGAGTCATACATACATTAAATAACCTTACCAACCAGTCAATAATACACTCACCCCCTTTTTTAACAAATTCCACTGCAATACCATCCAAACCTGCTGCCTTGCCGGCTTTCATCTTCCGCAAAGCTTTTACTACCTCTACTCTGTTTACCAAATCATTTTCCCTAACCCTCTCACTTTGCACACCACCTCAACCAAAACACCCTGTATCTGCCAATCTATCATCAAACACATTCAACAAACCTTCAAAATACTCACTCCATCTCCTTCTTACATCACCACTATATATATATATATATATATATTTTATTTATTTTGCTTTGTCGCTGTCTCCCGCGTTTGCGAGGTAGCGCAAGGAAACAGACGAAAGAAATGGCACAACCCACCCCCATACACAATGTACACACACACACGCCCAAACACGCAAATATACATACCTATACATCTCAATGTATACATATATATACACACACAGACACATACATATATACCCATGCACACAATTCACACTGCCTGCCCCTATTCATTCCCATCACCACCTCGCCACACATGGAATACCATCCCCCTCCCCCCTCATGTGTGCGATGTAGCACTAGGAAAAGACAACAAAGGCCCAATTCGTTCACACTCAGTCTCCAGCTGTCACGCAATAATGCCCGAAACCACAGCTCCCTTTCCACATCCAGGCCCCACACAACTTTCCATGCTTTACCCCAGACGCTTCACATGCCCTGATTCAATCCCTGACAGCACGTCAACCCCGGTATACCACATCGATCCAATTCACTCTATTCCTTGCCCGCCTTTCACCCTCCTGCATGTTCAGGCCCCGATCACTCAAAATCTTTTTCACTCCATCTTTCCACCTCCAATTTGGTCTCCCACTTCTCCTCGTTCCCTCCACCTCCGACACATATATCCTCTTGGTCAATCTTTCCTCACTCATTCTCTCCATGTGCCCGAACCATTTCAAAACACCCTCTTCTGCTCTCTCAACCACGCTCTTTTTATTTCCACACATCTCTCTTACCCTTACATTACTTACTCAATCAAACCACCTCACACCACACATTGTCCTCAAACATCTCATTTCCAGCACATCCACCCTCCTGCGCACAACTCTATCCATAGCCCACGCCTCGCAACCATACAACATTGTTGGAACCACTATTCCTTCAAACATACCCATTTTTGCTTTCCGAGATAATGTTCTCGACTTCCACACATTCTTCAAGGCTCCCAGGATTTTTCGCCCCCTCCCCCAACCTATGATTCACTTCCGCTTCCATGGTTCCATCCGCTGCCAGATCCACTCCCAGATATCTAAAACACTTTACTTCCTCCAGTTTTTCTCCATTCAAACTTACCTCCCAATTGACTTGACCCTCAACCCTTCTGTACCTAATAACCTTGCTCTTATTCACATTTACTCTTAACTTTCTTCTTTCACACACTTTACCAAACTCATCACCAGCTTCTGCAGTTTCTCACATGAATCAGCCACCAGTGCTGTATCATCAGCGAACAACAACTGACTCACTTCCCAAGCTCTCTCATCCACAACAGACTTCATTCTTGCCCCTCTTTCCAAAACTCTTGCATTCACCTCCCTAACAATCCCATCCATAAACAAATTAAACAACCATGGAGACATCACACACTCCTGCCGCAAACCTTCATTCACTGAGAACCAATCACTTTCCTCTCTTCCTACACGTACACATGCCTTACATCCTCGATAAAAACTTTTCACTGCTTCTAACAACTTGCCACCTACACCATATATCCTTAATACCTTCCACAGAGCATCTCTATCAACTCTATCATATGCCTTCTCCAGATCCATAAATGCTACATACGAATCCATTTGATTTTCTAAGTATATATATATATATATATATATATATATATATATATATATATATATATATATATATATATATATATATATTTTTGCTTTGTCGCTGTCTCCCGCGTTTGCGAGGTAGCGCAAGGAAACAGACGAAAGAAATGGCCCAACCCTCCCCCATACACATGTATATACATACGTCCATACACGCAAATATACATACCTACACAGCTTTGCATGGTTTACCCCAGAAGCTTCCCATGCCCTGATTCAATCCACTGACAGCATGTCAACCCCGGTATACCACATCGATCCAATTCACTCTATTCCTTGCCCTCCTTTCACCCTCCTGCATGTTCAGGCTCCGATCACACAAAATCTTTTTCACTCCTTCTTTCCACCTCCAATTTGGTCTCCCACTTCTCCTCGTTCCCTCCACCTCCGACACATATATCCTCTTGGTCAATCTTTCATCACTCATTCTCTCCATGTGCCCAAACCATTTCAAAACACCCTCTTCTGCTCTCTCAACCACGCTCTTTTTATTTCCACACATCTCTCTTACCCTTACGTTACTTACTCGATCAAACCACCTCACACCACACATTGTCCTCAAACATCTCATTTCCAGCACATCCATCCTCCTGCGCACTACTCTATCCATAGCCCACGCCTCGCAACCATACAATATTGTTGGAACCACAATTCCTTCAAACATACCCATTTTTGCTTTCCGAGATAATGTTCTCGACTTCCACACATTCTTCAAGGCTCCCAGGATTTTCGCCCCCTCCTCCACCCTATGATCCACTTCCACTTCCATGGTTCCATCCGCTGCCAGATCCACTCCCAGATATCTAAAACACTTTACTTCCTCCAGTTTTGCTCCATTCAAACTTACCCCCCAATTGACTTGACCCTCAACCCTACAGTACCTAATAACCTTGCTCTTATTCACATTTACTCTTAACTTTCTTCTTTCACACACTTTATATATATATATATATATATATTTATATATATATATATATATATATATATATATATATATATATATATATATATATATATATATATTTTTTTTTTTTTTTTTTTCTTTCAAACTTTTCGCCCTTTCCCGCATATATATATATATATATATATATATATATATATATATATATATATATATATATATATATATATATATATATATATATATAAGGATTGCGGCAGGGGTGTGTAATGTCTCCATGGTTGTTTAATTTGTTTATGGATGGGGTTGTTAGGGAGGTGAATGCAAGAGTTTTGAAAAGAGGGGCAAGTATGAAGTCTGTTGTGGATGAGAGAGTTTGGGAAGTGAGTCAGTTGTTGTTCGCTGATGATACAGCGCTGGTGGCTGATTCATGTCAGAAACTGCAGAAGGTGGTGACTGATTTTGGTAAAGTGTGTGAAAGAAGAAAGTTAAGAGTAAATGTGAATAAGAGCAAGGTTATTAGGTACAGTAGGGTTGAGGGTCAAGTCAATTGGGAGGTAAGTTTGAATGGAGAAAAACTGGAAGAAGTAAAGTGTTTTAGATATGTGGGAGTGGATCTGGCAGCGGATGGAACCATGGAAGCGGAAGTGAATCATAAGGTGGGGGAGGGTCCGAAAATCCTGGGAGCCTTGAAGAATGTGTGGAAGTCGAGAACATTATCTCGGAAAGCAAAAATGGGTATGTTTGAAAGAATAGTAGTTCCAACAGTGTTGTATGGTTGCGAGGCGTGGGCTATGGATTCAGTTGTGCCCAGGAGGATGGATGTGCTGGAAATGAGATGTTTGAGGACAGTGTGTGGTGTGAGGTGGTTTGATCGAGTAAGTAATGTAAGTGTAAGAGAGATGTGTGGAAATAAAAAGAGCTTGGTTGAGAGAGCGGAAGAGGGTGTTTTGAAATGGTTTGGGCTCATGGAGAGAATGAGTGAGAAAAGATTGACCAAGAGGATATATGTGTCTGAGGTGGAGGGAACGAGGAGAAGTGGGAGACCAAATTGGAGGTGGAAAGATGGAGTGAGAAAGATTTTGTGTGATCGGGGCCTGAACATGCAGGAGGGTGAAAGGAGGGCAAGGAATAGAGTGAATTAGATCGATGTGGATACCGTGGTTGATGTGCTGTCAGTGGATTGAATCAGAGCATATGAAGAGTCTGGGTTAAACCATGGAAAGTAGTGTGGGGCCTGGATGTGGAAAGAGATCTGTTTTATATATATATATATATATATATATATATATATATATATATATATATATATATATATATATATATATATGTGTGTGTGTGTGTGTGTGTGTGTGTGTGTGTGTGTGTGTATGTATTTTTGTTTTTTCATACTATTCGTCATTTCCCTCGATAGCAAGGTAGCGTTAAGAACAGAGGACTGAGCCTTTGAGGGAAATCCTCACTTGACACCCTTCTCTGTTCCTTCTTTTGGATAATTGAAAACGAGAGAGGAGTATCCCCCCCTCCCCCCTTTCCCTCCCCTTTTAGTTTCCTTCTACAACACGCAAAACATCTTATTGTTCTCCCTAAAATTTAACAATACTCTCACCCCAATTCTCATTTGCCCTCTTTTTCACCTCTTGCACCTTTCTTTTGACCTCCTGCCTCTTTCTTTGATACATCTTCCAGTCATTTGCGCTATTTCCATGCAAAATCGTCCAAATGCCTCTCTCTTCTTTTTCACTAACAATCTTACTTCATCCCACCACTCACTACCCTTCTAATCTCTCCACCTCCCACCTATCTCATTCCACAGGCATCTTTTACGCATGTCATTACTGCTTCCCTAAATACATTCCATTCCTCCCCACTCCCCTTATGTCATTTGCTATCACCTTTTTCCATTCTGCACTCAGTTTCTCCCGGTACTTCCTCACACAAGTCTCCTTTCCAAGCTCACTTATTCTCATCTCAATCTTCACCCCAACATTCTCTCATCTTTTCTGAAGATTTCGATAAATGTCCCCTTTGCCTCCACAAAATAATGATCAGACATCCCTCCAGTTGCCTCTCTCAGCATATTATCACCCAAAAGTCTCTTTTCCACGTGCCTATCAATTAACATGTAATCCAATAACGCTCTCTGGCCATCTCTCCTACTTACTTAAGTATACTTATGTATATCTCCCTTTTTAAACCAGATATTCCCAATCACCAGCCCTTTTTCAGCACCCAAATCTACAAGCTCTTCACTATGTCTATTTACAACTCTGAACACCACATGTACACCAATTATACCCTCAACTGCCACATTACTCACCTTTGCATTCAAATCACCCATTACTATAACCCGGTCTCTTGCGTCAAAGCTGCTAACACTCTTACTCAGCTGCTCCTAAAACCCTTATCCCTCATGATCTTTCTTTTCATGACCAGGTGCATAGACACCAATAGTCACCCATCTCTCTCCATCCTCTTTCAGTTTTACCCTTATCAGTGTAGAGTTTACTTTCTTACACTCTATTACATACTCCCACAACTCCTGCTGCAGGAGTAGTGCTACTCCTTTCTTTGCTTTTGTCCTCTCACCAACCCCTGACTTTACTCCCAAGACATTCCCAAACCACTCTTCCCTTTACCCTTGAACTTCGTTTCACTCTGAGCCAAAACATTCAGGTTCCTTTCCTGAAACGTACTAGCTGTCTCTCCTTTTTTCTCATCTTGGTCACATCCACACACATTTAGACACCCTAGGCTGAGCCTTCGAGGAGGATAAGCACTCCCCACATGACTCCTTCTGTTGCCCTTATAGAAAGTTGAAATACAAGGAGGGAAGGGTTTGAAGCCCCTGCACCCGTCCTCTTTAGTATATATATATATATATATATATATATATATATATATATATGGATGTTAATGTGCTGAGAGGTGCAACTGGAGGGATGTCTGATCATTATCTTGTGGAGGCTAAGGTGAAGATTTGTATGGGTTTTCAGAAAAGAAGAGTGAATGTTGGGGTGAAGAGGGTGGTGAGAGTAAGTGAGCTTGGGAAGGAGGTTTGTGTGAGGAAGTACCAGGAGAGACTGAGTACAGAATGGAAAAAGGTGAGAACAATGGAAGTAAGGTGAGTGGGGGAGGAATGTGATGTATTTAGGGAATCAGTGATGGATTGCGCAAAAGATGCTTGTGGCATGATAAGAGTAGGAGGTGGGTTGATTAGAAAGGGTAGTGAGTGGTGGGATGAAGAAGTAAGATTATTAGTGAAAGAGAAGAGAGAGGCATTTGGACGATTTTTGCAGGGAAAAAATGTAATTGAGTGGGAGATGTATAAAAGAAAGAGACAGGAGGTCAAGAGAAAGGTGCAAGAGGTGAAAAAGAGGGCAAATGAGAGTTGGGGTGAGAGAGTATCATTAAATTTTAGGGAGAATAAAAAGATGTTTTGGAAGGAGGTAAATAAAGTGCGTAAGAGAAGGGAGCAAATGGGAACTTCAGTGAATGGCGCAAATGGGGAGGTGATAATAAGTAGTGGTGATGTGAGAAGGAGATGGAGTGAGTATTTTGAAGGTTTGTTGAATGTGTTTGATGATAGAGTGGCAGATATAGGGTGTTTTGATCGAGGTGGTGTGCAAAATGAGAGGGTTAGGGAAAATGATTTGGTAGACAGAGAAGAGGTAGTAAAAGCTTTACGGAAGATGAAAGCCGGCAAGGCAGCAGGTTTGGATGGCATTGCAGTGGAATTTATTAAAAAAGGGGGTGACTGTATTATTGACTGCTTGGTAAGATTATTTAATGTATGTATGACTCATGGTGAGGTGCCTGAGGATTGGCGGAATGCGTGCATAGTGCCATTGTACAAAGGCAAAGGGGATAAGAGTGAGTGCTCAAATTACAGAGGTATAAGTTTGTTGAGTATTCCTGTTAAATTATATGAGAGGGTGAAGGCATGTACAGAGCATCAGATTGGAGAAGAGCAGTGTGGTTTCAGAAGTGGTAGAGAATGTGTGGATCAGGTGTTTGCTTTGAAGAATGTACGTGCGAAATACTTAGAAAAGCAAATGGATTTGTTTGTAGCATTTATGGATCTGTAGAAGGCATATGATAGAGTTGATAGAGATGCTCTGTGGAAGGTATTAAGAATATATGGTGTGGGATGCAAGTTGTTAGAAGCAGTGAAAAGTTTTTATCGAGGATGTAAGGCATGTGTACGTGTAGGAAGAGAGGAAAGTGATTGGGTCTCAGTGAATGTAGGTTTGCGGCAGGGGTGTGTGATGTCTCCATGGTTGTTTAATTTGTTTATGGATGGGGTTGTTAGTGAGGTGAATGCATGAGTTTTGGAAAGAAGGGCAATTATGAAGTCTTTTGGGGATGAGAGAGCTTGGGAAGTGAGTCAGTTGTTGTTCGCTGATGATACATCGCTGGTGGCTGATTCATGTGAGAAACTGCAGAAGGTGGTGACTGAGTTTGGTAAAGTGTGTGAAAGAAGAAAGTTAAGAGTAATTGTGAATAAGAGCAAGGTAATTAGGTACAGTAGGGTTGAGGGTCAAGTCAATTGAGAGGTAAGTTTGAATGGAGAAAAACTGGAGGAAGTAAAGTGTTTTAGATATGTGGGAGTGGATCTGGCAGCGGATGGAACCATGGAAGCGGAAGTGAATCATATGGTGGGGGAGGGGGGCGAAAATCCTGTGAGCCTTGAAGAATGTGTGGAAGTCGAGAACATTATCTCGGAAAGCAAAAATGGGTATGTTTGAAGGAATAGTGGTTCGAACAATGTTGTATGGTTGCGAGGCGTGGGCTATGGATAGAGTTGTGCGGAGGAGGATGGATGTGCTGGAAATGAGATGTTTGAGGACAATGTGTGGTGTGAGGTGGTTTGATCGAGTAAGTAACGTAAGGGTAAGAGAGATGTGTGGAAATAAAAAGAGCGTGGTTGAGAGAGCAGAAGAGGGTGTTTTGAAATGGTTTGGGCACATGGAGAGAATGAGTGAGGAAAGATTGACCAAGAGGATATATGTGTCGGAGGTGGAGGGAACGAGGAGAAGTGGGAGACCAAATTGGAGGTGGAAAGATGGAATGAAAAAGATTTTGAGTGATCGGGGCCTGAACATGCAGGAGGGTGAAAGGAGGGCAAGGAATAGAGTGAATTGGATCTGTGTGGTATACCGGGGTTGACGTGCTATCACTGGATTGAATCAGGGCATGTGAAGCGTCTGGGGTAAACCATGGAAAGCTGTGTAGGTATGTATATTTGCGTGTGTGGACGTATGTATATACATGTGTATGGGGGTGGGTTGTGCCATTTCTTTCGTCTGTTTCCTTGCGCTACCTCGCAAATGCGGGAGACAGCGACAAAGCAAAAAAAAAAAAAAAAAGAATATATATATATATATATATATATTATACTATGTTGACTAGTTGGTAAGGTTATGTAATGTATGTATGACTCATGGTGAGGTGCCTGTGGATTGGCGGAATGCTTGCATAGTGCCATTGTACAAAGGCGAAGGGGATAAAAGTGAGTACTCAAATTACAGAGGTATAAGTTTGTTGAGTATTCCTTGGAAATTATATGGAAGGGTATTGATTGAGAGGGTGAAGGCATGTACAGAGCATCAGACTGGGGAAGAGCAGTGTGGTTTCAGAAGTGGTAGAGGATTTGTGTATCAGGTGCTTGCTTTGAAGAATGTGTGTGAGAAATACTTAGAAAAGCAAATGGATTTGTATGTAGCATATGTGGATCTGGAGAAGGCATATGATAAGAGTTGATGGAGATGCTGTGTGGAAGGTATTAAGAATATATGGTGTAGAAGGCAAGTTGTTAGAAGCAGTGAAAAGTCTGTATCGAGAATGTAAGGCATGTGTACGTGTAGGAAGAGAGGAAAGTGGTTGGTACTCTGTGAATGTTGGTTTGCGGCAGGGGTGTGTGATGTCTCCATGGTTGTTTAATTTGTTTATGGATGGGTTTGTTAGGGAGGTGAATGCATGAATTTGTTTAAGCGGGGCAAGTAAGCAGTCTGTTGTGGATGAGAGAGCTTGGGAAGTGAGCCAGTTGTTATCTGATGGTACACCGCTGGTGGCTGACTCGTGTGAGAAAGTGCAGAAGCTGGTGAGTTCCACCTGCTGCCAGATCCACTCACAGATATGTAAATCACTTCACTTCACTTCCAGTTTTTCTCCATTCAATCTTACCTCCTAATATATATTTTGTGTGTGTGTGCATTTTTATTTTTTTCATACTATTAATTTCCATTGTTAGCAAAGTAACGTTAAGAACAGAGGACTGACCCTTTGAGGGAAATCCTCACCTGACCTCCTCTATTCCATCTTTTGGAAAATTAAAAACGAGAGAGGAGGATTTCCAATCACCCCTGCTTCCTCCCGTTTTAGTTACCTTCTACGACACGCAGGGAATAAGTGGGAAGTATTCTTTCTCCACTATCCCCAGGTATATATATATATATATATATATATATATATATATATATATATATATATATATATATATATATATATATATATATATATTATTTTATTTTATTTTATTTTACTTTGTCGCTGTCTCACGCATTAGTGAGGTAGCGCAAGGAAACATACGAAAGAATGGCCCAACCCATCCACATACACATATACATACATACACGTCCACACACGGAAATATACATACCTATACATCTCAACGTATACATATATATACACACACAGACATACATATATACACATGTACATAATTCATTCTGTTTGCCTTTATTCATTCCCATCGCCATCGCGCCACACATGAAATAACAACCCCTTCCCCCCTCATGTGCACGAGGTAGGGCTAGGAAAAGTCTCTAGCTGTCATGTATAATGCACCGAAACCACAGCTCACTTTCCACATCCAGGCACCACAGAACTTTCTATGGTTTACCCCAGACGCTTCACATGCCCTGGTTCAATCCATTGACAGCACATCGACCCCGGTATACCATATCGTTCCAATTCACTCAATTCCTTGCACGCCTTTCACCCTCCTGCATGTTCAGGCCCTTATCACTCAAAATCTTTTTCACTCCATGTTTCCACCTCCAATTAGGTCTCCCACTTCTGGTTCCCTCCACCTCTGACACATATATCCTTTTAGTCGATCTTTCTTCTCTCATTGCCTCCATGTGACCAAGCCATTTCAAAACACCCTCTTCTGCTTTCTCAACCACACTCCTTTTATTACCACACATCTCTCTTACCCTATTATTACTTACTTGATCAAACCACCTCACACCACATATTGTCCTCAAACATCTCATTTCCAGCACATCTACCCTCCTCTGCACAACTCTATCTATAGCCCACGCCTCGCAACCATATAACATTGTTGGAACCACTATTCTTTCAACCATAGCCATTTTTGCATTCCGAGACAAGTTCTCGACTTCCACATATTTTTCAGCGGGTCCTCTGTGCAACAGGCGGGAGCACTACTCCTAGGCTATGATCTCACCTAATATGGAAATGACTATTCGATTAGTGTGTACTCCAGTACCCTTCGTCTCACGTTGGTGAGCAACGGGGTCTACACCGGTCATTTCCCATCAGGCTCATACAGCCAGCAAATAGCATTTTACCGAACCTAACTCTACAACGCGTAGGTATATGAATACGAACAAAGTATATATGAATGCGCACCTTCATAGAACATACAAACCTCCAACAGCGTGGATCGAACCCGGGACCCCTGTGCAACAGGCGGGAGCTAAGTATAGTTGTTTCCTATTATACAGTCCCTTAGCCTAGCGGTTAGCATGCCTGCCTCTTGCACAAGGGGTCCCAGGTTCGATCCTGGCTGTTGGAGGTTTGTATGTTCTATGAAGGTGCGCGTTCATATACACTTTATTCGTATTCCTATAACTCCTCGTTGTACAGTCAGGTTTGGTAAAACGCTATCAGCTGGCTATGTGTTCTGTTCGGAAACAACCGATAGACCCCGTTGCTCACCATTGTGAGACGAAGGGTATTCGAGTACTTAGTATTTCGAATAGTTGTTTCCTATTATACAGTCCCTTAGCCTAGCGGTTAGCATGCCTGCCTCTTGCACAAGGGGTCCCAGGTTCGATCCTGGCTGTTGGAGGTTTGTATGTTCTATGAAGGTGCGCGTTCATATACACTTTATTCGTGTATATATATATATATATATATATATATATATATATATATATATATATATCAAGGTCACTATACTTTTTCTCTCAAGTACTTTCTTATACACGTGTGTCTCTGCTCTGAATTTTTTTTGAAAGGTTTGTCCAAGTTCACATCAAATGTGAATGAATCATAAAGGGGAATAAATGTAAATTTTAACTCAGGAAACTGAAACCACTCAGAAATGGTACTGTCACTGTAGTAAAAGTTTCTAACTTTAAGGCAGAAATTACCGCTGGGAAGCAACCTAACTTCTCTCACTTGAAGTAGCTAGGAAATTGCCTGAAAATTTCTTAATGTGGTGCAGAAGAAAATTCATGGCTTGACGAAAGCACTCCAATTTTATGAGATCTTTGGCAGCAAACTGGTTTTGTGAACAATCTGTAAAATGTGTTTTTTTCACATATTGCCAAGTTTAAAGTGTTTGGAATTAAGGTTGGATGGAGGTTGAGGAGTGTGTGTGCATGGTTACCCAATTGTAGTGTACGGGAGGGAGATTCACTCTCGTGGGTCCCATCTCTTCAACGTTCTTTTCTAGCATACAGCATTTTAGATTCATGTACACTGTTTGTATCAACGTGTCTTCAGTCATTATCTTCCTTTCATCCATTTTTTTACCTTTTTTTTTTTTTTTTGTATTTAGCTACTTGCTTAATTTTATGTCCTCTGGTTGCTCTTATCCCTACATCTCTCGAAGAATTGTTCACTGTCCACGTCATCAATCTGTTTTAAAACCTTAGAGATTATGAGCAGGTTACCCCTCACTTATTCTCTCGTGTGAGGTCGGAAATTCAAAGTCCTCAGCCTTTCCCCATGACCCAGGTTTAATTATGGTGCCGTCTTAGTTGCTCGTCTCTGTACCTTTTCTGTGAGTTCGTTGTGCCTCCCTAGGTGTGATGACCACACTTCAGATGCACGTTCTACCCATGTAGGATATGAGCAGCTTGTTGAATATTTCCCCTATCCACTACTGGAAGATCTTTTATCATGTGTTACATTATAATAAGTGTTTTTATCTTTGGTCGTACATGGGAAGGACAGCAAAGTTTCATACCGCTGATATCAGTAATACTAAATTCCTCATCCAGAAATTTTGGGCTGACTGTAAAACTCTCTGATACTAGGAAGAAAATATAAACCTTTTAATACTAAATCTATGACCCAAGTGAACATGAACATAGGAGATTGTGTTCGTTCGTTTTCTATAGATGCTATATTGAAAACAATATTCTTCCCTATGAATCAATACACCTAGGAATGATAGTTTTCCATTCACTCGCTATCGTAAATTTGATAGACGGCACTTAAGTTATTTGATTTACCTAGGAGAACATTGCACTAGATTGTGGTGATGGTAGGTTTAAGTTTCTTTTCAAAGAACACCATATACAAAGTGGGCAATAGAGGAGACAAGGGGTTTTCCATAGCCAAATCAAAACTCGTAATACATGCACAACAATTTGTATAAGGCAAGTTACTAAATTGGGCCAGAGATGAATGCATAGGTGCAGGTTACCTGTTGATCCTGTGTGTCTTTGCTGACGGTACAGTAATTTATGGTTTTGCTGTTGGAGAAGGTCTGAGTGCCCCTGGTGTCAAATTATTAGCTGAGTCAGTACAACCACAAAGGTAAGGCCAACAGATAGACAAAATAGTAGTACATTACGGGTACAATCGATTACATTTTAGGTTCTTTCAAGGGTTGGGTGTAGGGACAATGTCTTCACGTATTGACGACGTACTTACAACACGAGATATGAAGTCTTCAGGTCTGTGATAAAGGGGAACCGGGTCATGTAGTTTCAGTGAGTGACCTTATAAGGCACTTGATATATCTTACAACCAATTGTGTTCGCTCCAGGACCCTGATCTGCCTCCCAGATATATATCTATTTATGCTCATCCTGTTTATTACAACAACTAGTTCTGGTCATGTGTTAACCATAAGTGTTTAGCAGCATAAAGCCTGTCATGATTTTCATTCCTGACTTATCTAGTCCTTCAGTATCTCTGGATATTTCAATTTCTTCAAATTTCATGAAACGAAAACGTACACCTTCCAATTTCGTTGCGTCATTTGTTAGGTTAAACGGCCAACGAGATATGAGGAAGGTCATTAGGTTTAACGGCCAGTGACATACGAGGAAGGTCATTAGGCTTGCAACCCCTTTTATTGGTTTAACCAACCTATTTCGTAAACATATTGCAATAATGCAACGTAAGTAATTTACAAGCTTTGAAATTGTATCTACGATAACAATATGTATATATGTATATGTCTGTGTATGTATAGATATGTATATGTATGTATACGTTAAATTATAAGATATGTATATGTGCTTGTGTGGGGGTTTATGTATATAGATGTGTGGGTGGGTTGAGCCATTCTTTCGTCTGTTTCCTTGCGCTACCTCGCTAACGCGGGAAACAGCGACAGTATAATAAGAATAATATATATATATATATATATATATATATATATATATATATATATATATATATATATATATATATATATATATATATATATTATCCCAGGGGATAGGGAAGAAAGAATACTTCCCACGTATTCCCTGCATTTCGTAGAAGGCAACTAAAAGGGAAGGGAGCGGGGGGCTGGAAATTCTCCCCTCTTTTTTTTTTTTTTTTCCAAAAGAAGGAACAGAGAAGGGTGCCAGGTGAGGATATTCCCTCAAAGGCCCAGGCCTCTGTTCTTAACGCTACCTCGCTAACGTAGGAAATGGCGAATAGTATATATATATATATATATATATATATATATATATATATATATATATATATATATATTATTTTATTTTATCATACTTTGTCGCTGTCTCCCGCGTTTGCGAGGTAGCGCAAGGAAACAGACGAAAGAAATGGCCCACCCCCCCCCCCCCTATACACATGTATATACATACGTCCACACACGCAAATATACATACCTACACAGCTTTCCATGGTTTACCCCAGACGCTTCACATGCCTTGATTCAATCCACTGACAGCACGTCAACCCCGGTATACCACATCGCTCCAATTCACTCTATTCCTTGCCCTCCTTTCACCCTCCTGCATGTTCAGGCCCCGATCACACAAAATCTTTTTCACTCCATCTTTCCACCTCCAATTTGGTCTCCCTCTTCTCCTCGTTCCCTCCACCTCCGACACATATATCCTCTTGGTCAATCTTTCCTCACTCATTCTCTCCATGTGCCCAAACCACTTCAAAACACCCTCTTCTGCTCTCTCAACCACGCTCTTTTTATTTCCACACATCTCTCTTACCCTTACGTTACTCACTCGATCAAACCACCTCACACCACACATTGTCCTCAAACATCTCATATCCAGCACATCCATCCTCCTGCGCACAACTCTATCCATAGCCCACGCCTCGCAACCATACAACATTGTTGGAACCACTATTCCTTCAAACATACCCATTTTTGCTTTCCGAGATAATGTTCTCGACTTCCACACATTCTTCAAGGCTCCCAGAATTTTCACCCCCTCCCCCACCCTATGATCCACTTCCGCTTCCATGGTTCCATCCGCTGCCAGATCCACTCCCAGATATCTAAAACACTTCACTTCCTCCAGTTTTTCTCCATTCAAACTCACCTCCCAATTGACTTGACCCTCAACCCTACTGTACCTAATTACCTTGCTCTTATTCACATTTACTCTTAACTTTCTTCTTTCACACACTTTACCAAACTCAGTCACCAGCTTCTGCAGTTTCTCACATTAATCAGCCACCACGGTAATATTGATATGCTATTATTAGAAGAGTGTTATTGTGAAAAATATAGAATATATCTGAAATGTTAGTAATCGCCAGGTTTCTTGTCAAACTCCCTGAGGAGTAGTTTGCATTCACATCAGTGTAATAGGCTCCCAGAAGACGAAAGCGCATGAAGCCTGGTCTGTGTTCGTTTTTCTCATGGGTGAGGAAATTCACCATCCTGCAGCCATCAAAGAAATCTCGGCCCTCCGCCGTCCACCTTAACCCAAAATTCTCATTTCTAACCCGTCATCGCAATTTCATTTCCTTACGGATGAAACGTAAAAGGCTTCTGCATATATATCATATATTCTACATCTTAGAATCCTACAGATGCATCTTTGACCCCCTGTAGGTGGATCTTTGAATTCTGCGGATGTATCGTAGAACCGCCACCTCCATATCCAAGTTCTTAGGCGGCTCCGGGTGTATCCTGAGCTGCCAAAAGTGCATCAACAACGTGCACCCAGGGCTTTCGTTCGCTCACCTCCATCTATAAACAAACTGGCAATAGTTAGTTGACTTCCAGTTCCCAGGCCAAATAGGAGGGTCGCCTTATTGCCTTACTGACAATTCTGTTACCACAGATTCCTGTTTGGCGTCACGTACGCGGCACGTTTCGCGTATTTTGCTGCTCTTCAAAATTTGGTTAAGAATCCTGGAAATTGTGATTTCCTTGATAGCTGGGAGGCCAGGTGTTGTGTTGTGAGGGGCTAATATGTTAGCTACGTGTTGTATGTGTCCTGTCTTCGGGGTAGGAGGATGCTAAGGGTGGGGTGGATTCCTTGGTTGTAGTGGGTGCCTAAGGTGGGTAAGGTGGTAAAGGGTGTTCAGGGTGGGAGAGCCTCAAGAAATAGGTGGGCTCCAAGAACGGAGAGGGTGCTAAGGGTCGGGACGGTGCCATGGATGGGGAAGATGCCAAGGTTGGAGAAAGGTGCTAAGAATGGGGAAGGTGCAAAGGGTGCTAAGGTTGTGGAGGGTATTACGATGTTAAGCGCCTACTTACGCACGACGATTTAAGCCATGAGGGCAGGGCACGCGCTTAGGTCTCATTGCTCGTCTTACTTGTGGGTTAACGCTTTTTTCGACTCCCTTACCGTAATCGTCATTTTCAGGCTCATCTGGTATTGTTGTCATCCAATTATGTACCTAGCCTGCATGTCTCTGTAGTCACTCCATGTATGTGTCTTGCCTCTCCTGATATGACAGTAGATTAGCGTTTCATCATCATCTCTGGGAATTCATCTACTTTCGTCTGGTATCACGAATCACACGTTGTGTGTATTCTCAGGATTATATCTCCATGCATCTCTTTTCAACGTTCCAGACTTCCAGTTTTGTTCATCATTCGTGGTAGTTCCTATGCTCCAAACTCTGCTTCCAAAGTGTTCCTTTGTTCATTTTCTATCTATCTTGTTTACCGGCTTGAAAGCGTTATCTTATCACTGTGTTGCTTAAAGGCAAGTATTTTTGTGTTTAATATATCCTTAACGTTTCCTTTATTATTTCTTTCCCTGTGGCATATCTCTTTGTAGACACTGAAATATTGTTAGTATTCCCATAGTTTCATTTGTTCAGATTTCTCTCTCTGCAATTCATTTTCGCCCATTTGTACAGTGTCCAAATCTCCTCGCGTTTTTCTCTTTCCACTGTTTTGCTCACGTCTAACAAAACGTCTCTCTCTCTCTCTCTCTCTCTCTCTCTCTCTCTCTCTCTCTCTCTCTCTCTCTCTCTCTCTCTCTCTCTCTCTCTCTCTCTCACACACACACACACACACACACACACACACACACACACACTTCCTTATCTATGTCATATATCATGACTCTACTCCCTCTCACACTTTCTTATTTATATCAGATATGTTTATAAAGTCATGAAGCAAATACCGTTTCTTCCGGAACACTCGAAGGAACAACATCAGACATTTGCAACGATATGAACTTTCCGTCGCTTAGAAATTCTTTGATCCATTTTCCCATTTTCTCATACTTTGTCTTACTGTTTTCTTTGATAGGACTTAATGATCAACTTTGACAAATGCTTTGGAAAATCAAGAAAAAACCCGTCATTTTTTTCACCACACTAGAATTTCATACATGTTATTTATAGTGAAGCAGTATCTGTGTTTGCATATTGTTAACAGGTACAGGGCCATGTTCTCTTTCATTTTGCGTTAGTAAGGTTCTTTTACGTCATTCTTTATCACTCAATTAGGCTGACTGGTCTATAATGGTGTTTTGTATGCCATTTTATGTATATTTGCAATGCTACGTCACCTTTAAATACAAATACTTCGTCCCTCCTCCTTCGGTAAAAAGAGATGCGTCTTAAGCACCATTCACTCGGATCTTGACTTTTTTTTTCGCCTTTCGCTTCTGATTTTGTTCACTCATCGGGCCGTAAGCCATGGATAATGGGAAACCACTATTAAGATATTTTACGGTGTTCTGCATGATACATCCAACACCAACATATCCCCTAAGTAAATCTGATATCAAACACACATCCTTTTGATCTCTGAAACAAGACTTGTCTATATTGTCAACGGGGTTGATGATACCTGGATGATAACTGTCAATAGTTTGGTCAGAATTACATTTGTCTATCGTTTTCGTCCGTTGGGTCATACATATTTCGGTGTGAGGATCGTAGTCTAAACTACGCAGGAGCCACGTACCAGCAAACTAGCAATTGTGTACAATAGACATAAATGCAGTGTGAAACTGAGAATGTACGTAGGTCTTAGACTTACATCAGACACCTGAGGAAATATTGAAGATTTTTCGATTAGTGGTTATGACGCTGGCGGCCTTAATCACCCTAGCAATCGATAGGTTTATGACCCAAATATCTAACCAACAAATTATTCCATGTATGTCCGATGTACCATGGATTCTGGCTTGATTACATTTACCAGCTGCTAGCTTTAAAGTCCAGTAACAGACAAGGTATGTCGATACCCGGGCGAACAAACTGCTGGAAGACTAGACTAGATTCTGTCTTTCTACTCTTACCACACTGATCTGAGTTTCTAACATTTTCCTGTATCACAAACAGCCTCGAAAGGACTCTATATTGTTTTGCTTCCCTTGTATTACTTTTTTTTTATGCGTATTGCCAGGCATACACCTGGTGAATCTAAAAATGAAAAAGAATTGAAATAAGTAAAATATTTTTCCACAATGGAAAAGCATTTTTTTTTCAGGAGGAATAGTCTTCCCCTTAACCTTTAACACATTTAACACATACCTTATGTTCCATTCCGCGGCAACAGCTGCTCCTTGCTGTTTGTGGTTGGTCGCATCTTCTCATCTCACACGTCATTCCTTGGTGAATGTCTTCGACTGTATCTGTTGCTAGGTAGGATCTTTTAGTCTCATGCCTATCAACTGCTGCAGGTCATTTCATCCCACACCAATAACAAAAGCCCAACATAGGAAAGATCAAATGCCGGCTTTGGAACCCGAACTGAGTTCATTAAGCTAGAAATATGAGAATACTATTAACAGCTTCGGGCCTTCGTTTGCTCGCTCCTTCCGAGGACTGAGATGCCTCTGACCAGCTGGCCACTAACCTTTGGACTCGAATATACACTTAACAGACGCTCCGACAACAACAGTATCTTGCTAAGTCTCGTTGAAGAATGGGGGAATGGTATTGTTCTGACCCCAGCCCCCGGCCCATTTTTCCTCTTCATATCTCCCATATTGTCGGCACAACATTCCCGTTTCAGCAGTGACACACTTGTTTCCGAAAATAAGTCGCCCCCAATAAAAAAGAAAAAAAACAACTCTGGCAACTGTGTTTGGAGGTTAGTCATCGTGCGTCCAGCTGTTTCTTCGACAATACGTTCCTTCCCGTCGCATAACTAATTTATTCATTGTTTTTTTCTTGACACGTTATTTTTTATTACACCATGTTTTATTACACCATGTTTTATTACACCATGTTTAGTAATTGTCATAGCTCTCTCTCTCTCTCTCTCTCTCTCTCTCTCTCTCTCTCTCTCTCTCTCTCTCTCTCTCTCTCTCTCTCTCCCCTTAAATTGTTGTACAGAGTCCTTACCTTAAGGATTGCTGGTTGCATAGGAAACTGGATATAAGCCTAGTTACATGAAAGAAAGCAGAGAGGCGTCATGAATGGGGAATCATCAGCCATGGTCACCCGTTACTAGTGGAGTCACCCAGGGATCCGTACTTGGGCCTATACTTTTCATCATTTATATTTATGATACTGATATAGGGCTAAATAGCCTAGTATCCAATTTGCAGATGACACAAAGATCGGCAATACCATGTTGATTGAAGATAGACTAAGATTACAAGAGGATCTCTGTAAAATCGCCAAATGGTCTAGTAAATGGCAAACGCTATTCAACGTCAATATATGTCAGTTGTTACACGTAGGAAACCTAAGCAAAGATTTGTTTATGAACTGATGAGCCTCAAGAAAAAGAACACCCGTAATGTGAGAGATCTGGGAAGGCCACAGTCTCCAATAACTTCAAATTCTCCCAACATTGCAATAAAGCTACGTGCAAAAGCAAGGATGTGATATTGCCACTGTAGTTCGACCATACCTCGAATATGCAGTACAGTTTTGGGGCCCCCACTTAGGTAAGGACATTCCTAGATTGGAAGCAGTGCTGCAGTGCTGCGAAGAGCAACTAGATTGATTCCCCTCTTAGTGTAACAAACCATACGAGGAGAGACTGCAAGAATTAAACTTGTTCTCCCAAAGCAAGAGGCGCCTCCTGGGCAAATTACTGCAGTTTCAAAATATATAAAGGATTCAACAAGGTCAATATTGAAGATTTCTTTACAGTAACGCTAGCATTACCGACGAGAGGTGCTGGATTAAAACTTAAGAGGTCACCGAGTTAATCTGAACGAAATATTTTTTGGCCAACAGCATTATTGATTCACGGAATAAGCTCCCAGAAAATATTGTTCAGAGCAACACCCTTGTTGCCTTCAAAATTAGGGTTGATCATTACTTGTCATGATCATCACTTGTCATTCAACGGTACTGAATGATTCATTTCATAAGTCATCATTACGCAATGGTAAACATACTACCTTCTCAACCATTGATCTCTCCCTGACCATGTTGCGGTATCATACCAACATTGATTAACCCATATCACCTGCTTTGAGAGGGTAAGTAAGAATTATTGTATCATTCTTCAACATCAGGAATAATATAGGCATGGTATGATGTGGAGCTCAAGTTTATCCTTAGTATTGTCTTTATAACAAAACGTGAAGGGATGCACGGCGTCGCTGGTGATGGGATGCATGGCATGTGTTCATTCTATCTTATGACCTTCCTATAAGAATTTCCTTCAGGATTATATTTCCTGTAAGGTATTTTTTTCCCCTGTTTTCCTGCCGGCTTGTGGTGGAGGTTGGGGAGAGAGCGTTTGCTTTGCTATCCTTTTCTTCTACTGATTGCAAAAGGGCTTTTTTTCTTAGCGATAAGGCCAGACCACCTCGCTTCGACCTTTTGTCTGTGTGGTTTGTACATCTATGTAACTCTCTCTCTCTCTCTCTCTCTCTCTCTCTCTCTCTCTCTCTCTCTCTCTCTCTCTCTCTCTCTCTCTCTCTCTCTCTCTTTAAGACATTGGTTTTGAAAATGAATTCAATGGAGTTCCGAGATCTATGATCTTTTCGTGGTAAAAGTCTTTTTGAGGACGCGTGAATTTTAATGTGATCACCATTCCTAGGTAAGAGAAACTCAAAAGTTATCTGAAAGGGTTTGATTTGCTCCATTATCTCCTCAGAGCTCTAATCTCACGAAGGGTTTGTTACACAATTAAGGTGTCTTGTCGTGGACTAATTATAGTCTATGTTACTAACAATACATTCCAAGGTTGCAGCCTCAGGTTAGAAGAACCCTAGGCTCACTCTTGGAGTGAACTCACACTGTTTTAAAGATGCATTTGAACTGTGCCTTCTAAGGACTCTCTTACTGGATGACTTAACACACAAGGAATAGGACATAGTTTAGATCACTGCTGGAGACAGGGTAAATGCCCTTCAGGTTGGGATAAACAACGCGACTCGGGATAGATCGGTAGAGATCCTTGGAAAGTATAGAAAATATATTAAAAAGTCTAAAGAAAACCGAAGAAAGATCTTGTTAGTGGGGTATCTTTCTAGGTATGACTGAGGAACTCCTGAGTAGAATGCTGGGTACCTGTGACACATAACAACACATCTGTAACGTCAAGGGAGCTGATCTGTAGAACAGTTTCATCTAGAGTGACTTGTCGATGTAAGGCGCGCAAGGATGGTAGATCACAGGATTAAACAGTTGTGGATACCATGCTGCAGAGATTAGTGGGATCACTGAATGAAAACTTGAAGTAAGTTCTTACTTAATCCATATGAACGGTAAATATTTACCCTAAAGTAACAAGTCTCGAAGTCACTTGAAATTCTTTTCATGAAATGCAAGAGGGAGATAAAGGTGTTACTTCCCATCTCTCTCTCTCTCTCTCTCTCTCTCTCTCTCTCTCTCTCTCTCTCTCTCTCTCTCTCTCTCTCTCTCTCTCTCTCTGTAATATATATATATATATATATATATATATATATATATATATATATATATATATATATATATATATATATATATATATATATATATATATTATTTTATTTATTTATTATACTTTGTCGCTGTCTCCCGCGTCAGCGAAGTAGCGCAAGGAAACAGACGAAAGAATGGCCCAACCCACCCACATACACATGTATATACATACACGTCAACACACGCACATATACATACCTATACATCTCAACGTATACATATACATACACACACAGACATATACATATATACACATGTACATAATCATACTGTCTGCCTTTATTCATTCCCGTCGCCACCCCGCCACACATGAAATAATAATCCCTCCCCCTACATGTGCTCGAGGTTTCGCTAGGGAAAGACAACAAAGGCCACATTCGTCGAGGTTTCGCTAGGAAAAGACAACAAAGGCCACATTCGTTCACACTCAAGTCTCTAGCTGTTATGTAATAATGCACCGAAACCACAGCTCCCTTTCCACATCCGGGCCCCACAAAACTTTCCATGGTTTACCCCAGACGCTCCACATGCCCTGGTTCAATCCATTGACAGCACGTCGACCCCGGTATACCACATCGTTCCAATTCACTCTATTCCTGGCACGCCTTTCGCCCTCCTGCATGTTGAGGCCCAGATCACTCAATCTTTTTCACTCCATCTTTCCACCTCCAATTTGGTCTCCCACTTCTCCTTGTTTCCTCCACCTGTGACACATATATCCTCTTGGTCAATCTTTCCCCACTCATTCTCTCCATGTGACCAAACCATGTGACCAAAACACCCTCTTCTGCTCTCTCCACCACACTCTTTTTATTACTACACATCTCTCTTACTCTATTATTACTTACTCGATCAAACCACCTTACACCACATATTGTCCACAAACATCTCATTTCCAGCACTTCCACCCTCCTCTGCACAACTCTATCTATAGCCCACGCCTCGCAACCATATAACATTGTTGGAACCACTATTCGATCAAACATACTGAGCACGCAAAAAATAAGAAACCGTGGGTTCTTTCGTTTAATCCATCCTCAGAAATATACCTCTTCACTGTGTGTTACTAAATATAGAATACAGAAAAAAAGAATATCCCCATACCCAAAAATAGCGAATACATAACACTTTAGTTCATAACAAACTCGCTGTCTCTTTTTAAGAACTCGGTCATTCAAGCTTATTTTTTTTTTTTTTTGATATTTTTCGGAACGGCTAATTTTAGCTGTGGATCTTGGTTCATGGGTTGTAACTGTTCATGGGTGCTGCAAATACGTGGACTAGATACATAGATAGATATATGTGAAAAAAAAGGCCCAAACACGTATTTAGATAACTTACGTAATAATGAAACAAGAAAATAAACAGATATAGAAATAGGGAAGAGACGTGGATCGGGGAGAATCCTGGACGGCTGAAGGCATAGAAGTATTGGAAAGAAGTGATGCATGGGTTATTCATGCATAGACCGCCATTTGACGTATTTCTTCTCTCCTGTTCGTTGTATTCAGCCACGCAACATTTCCCAGTCTATGCAGTTTTTCCCATCCTGACGTAACTCCAATATCTGTTTCATGAATTGTCAAAGCTTTCAACGTGTGGCATATCCAAGGGTCATAGAGGTATCGTTCAGGCTATCATATGGTTGAAGTCCTATGAAACATGTGCAAATATTATGGCAGTAACAGGTGTGGTGCGAAGTAAGCGGAAAAAACCTGAAATAACTGATACTACAATTGAGTATGAATTTATTCGAATAGATATCAGGTCATTACATTCATTACATAAGAATGAAATATTTAAAAGCAAGCAAACTGAGGAAAGTAGAGAAAAAATCGTATGTACTAAATGTCGAAAAAAAAACTGAAATTTTGTAACAGGCAGTATAAAAATGGAACGAACCTCCAGATAACAAGTGACACCATCGGCCAAATTTGGCAGGAAAGATACAGCAGAGGGCTCAATAACAGACACGACCGGCCCAGGTATAGACGCAGCCTAACCTGACGCAGTTCACATCACAAGGGTAGTAGTAACCTCCCATGTCATGGGAGAGGGGAAGGTGGGTGGACGGAACAGTAGCGCGAGTCATCATCATCGCAGCGGGAGGTGCTGTTCGTGGCACGGCCTTCTTGGACACTGTGTTGTAAGATAGAAGTTTCCATCATAATGACTTTATGCAAATACCTGACAGTAAATGACATGGGAACTGTTATTAGTGAGCTACCGGTTCAGTCGTAGCAAATTCACACACACACACACACACACACACACACACACACACACACACACACACACACACACACACACACACACACACACACACACACACACACACAGTTCCCTCCGTCACTTAGCTCCCTCATATCCAGCCTCCTCTCTGGCCGATCTATCTCCGTGGCTGTTGATGGATCAAGCCTCTCCTCCTCTTTCCATAAACAGCGGTATCCCTCAGGGTTTTGTCATTTTCATCATTTTCTTTTCTACAAATAACCAAAAGCACCCATTTGTTGACGATTCAACACTACATTTCTCTACATCCTTCAAATCTCCTTCTCTCAATCGATCTGTTATCTCGTTTCGACACAATAAACTCATACCTGGACGAGACATCTCATTGGGGTGAACGAAATCTGGTGAAGCTTAATGACAAGACTAAGTTTCTTCCCGTCCCGCTATCGAAAATTCCTCACAACTTTCCTCTTTCTTTGACGCATCTCTCATTCCAACGGATGAATCATTGAACATGCGTGTTATTACTGGAACATCCACACTATCCTGGAAACCCCCACGTCACGGAAATAGCTAAGTCTGCTTATAAGAAACTGAGAGTCCCGCTTAGATGTTGCAATTTCTTTTCTTCCAAACGGTTGCTCCGTTTATACAGAGGGGTGGTTCTGAGCATCCTTACTTGACGGAATTGAGTCGACAGCGGTCCAACTTATCAGCTCTCTCAGGCTAACCTTAAAACCTGACCCACTTGCCCTACGCTGCAATGTTGGTTCACTTTTCCTCTTCTGTAGGTATTATTTTGGTTTTTGCTCCCGAGAGCTGGCTACTTGTGTGCCCCCACCACTAGCGAGGCCACGCAATACTTGGCAAGTTGCTGTGTCTCAAGGGTGGGTTGTTTTGATAACTCTTTCTTTCCCTACACCTTGAGGGTTTGGAACTCTCTACTTTCCCATATCTTTCCCAGTAACTATTACCTGACACATTTCAAAACAGGTTTTTCACTCTCTCACTTTCTTTAGCGTCTTTATATTTCAATTAAGGCCCGGCCTTGATGTGGATTTTGACTGTAGGTGGAGCCTGCAACGTATATATATATATATATATATATATATATATATATATATATATATATATATATATATATATATATATATATATATATATATATATATATATATATATATATATATATTATCCCTGGGGATAGGGGAGAAAGAATACTTCCCACGTATTCCCTGCGTGTTGTAGAAGGCGACTAAAAGGGAAGGGAGCGGGGGCCTGGAAATCCTCCCCTCTCTCTCTCTCTCTCTCTCTTTTTTTTTCCAAAAGAAGGAACAGAGAAGGGGACCAGGTGAGGATATTCCCTCAAAGGCCCAGTTCTCTGTTCTTAACGCTACCTCGCTAACGTGGGAAATGGCGAATAGTATGAAAAAAGAATATATATATATATATATATATATATATATATATATATATATATATATATATATATATATATATATATATATATATATATATATGTATGGTAGTGGTGGTGATGGTGCAGGGAAGAGGTTTTCCGGTATTATGGACCAAAAAACGCCAGAACAGTTACAATTTGTGAATGTAAACCACTAATCCAACCAGTGAACTATTGCCATATGCATTCAGTTTATCAAAAGATTGATTATCTAGTACGTGTAAAACTAAGATCCATGTTTAAGCAACAGTAGCGACATTTACTGGGTGATGGTGGTTCAGAGTAACGCATTAAGGTAAACATTTGAGTGAAGAAGGGCTTCATTATACCTCAGTGTGGTGCCCTGGAAGGTACTTGTGTGAGACCATTGATTCCCTGTTAACACCCAACCTCCACACCGACAGCCAACCCACACCCCACCTCCACACCGACAGCCAACCCACACCCCACCTCCACACCGACAGCCAACCCACACCCCACCTCCACAACTACAGCCAACCCACACCCCACCTCCACACCGACAGCCAACCCACACCCCACCTCCACACCTACAGCCAACCCACACCCTACCTCCACACCTATAGCGTACCAGCATCCTACTTTCATACTTAAACACCTTCTTCCTTCTCCCACATCCTCCCCATCCTGACACCCCACATACCATCCATCATTGTTTTCTACCCTTTTTCAGATTAGCCGTTGAAACATATCCTCCCTAGAACATCTTGCGGCTGAAGTGAGATGAGAAAGCGTTTTCCGATCATCTATCCCCCATTTGATACCCACATTAACGTACTCTCGTCATCCAACATAGTCTTCAAGCCGGCCTGACTTGCCGGAGGAAGTGTTGATGGCTGAGGAACCCTATACCATTTGACTTGTCTCCAGGATACTTGTCTCTAGGATACTTTTCTTGTCTTTCAGAAGATGATCTCGTCATAGACTATAAGGTCTTGTCTTATCTATCTTAACTTCATAGCCCACCACCTAGGGACCTCCACCCGTTTGTCACATGTAAACCTCACTTACAGCCATGATATGCGTTTAACACTCCACTCCTAACGTACAGCCCTTGCCCCTCATACACCCCAGCTCTATTCATTTTCACAACATCCGGCCATGTATACCCATAAGTGCCTTGCCTCATGCATCATCGCTGTTGACACACCACTAACCCCAACACCTACATTTAGCCATGTACACAACATCACTCCACTTCTCTACTTAAACCTTCATTTCCCAGTCTACACCCCAGCCTGAGGCCAACACCATATCCCACCTAAACTCCGATTTTTTTTTTCATCTACACCCGACCTCCAAGTTGTATCTCAACACTTATACACATGCGCTACCTCGTCATCTACACCCAATCTTCTTACATCCAAACCTGTCTCTTACATTTAAGATCTTGACATATACCACCATCTCCCATGGAATGTAGATGTACAATTTCGTCCCTACAGCCGCCACAACCACTCCATGCTCTCCCTCCTATATTCCATTACCCTGTCTATGTACACACCCATATCCCACCTATACTCTATAATTTTCCCAGTATAGGATTTAATTTGTTTTAAACTTTCAGCATTCTTACATACTTGTTCTTAAACTTGGAACATGTTACTGGAATGGATCAAAGGCTTGTAAAAGGCTGCAATTTGAACTCCAAAAAGCTCCCGAAATCTTTGATCCAATTTTGCTTTGAAGTTACTTTTTGTGTCTTTTGTTCCTTATTTATCGCTTTTTCTTAATTAGTTTAGAGTTCAGTTCACTTTAACAACAATTCTTTTCCTTACATATCACGTGGTGATTCTGTATGTGGTGGAACACGAAGTGATTACGTCTAGGACCCCGTCAGCACCCTCGACTTTGGACAGCATCGACAAGAACGAGGTGTAAGGGGAGCGATGGGTGAGGGGTGCGGCAGTGGGTCGTGGGGAGAACGAGGTGTGATGCTGGCTAGGGTGAGGGGTGAGGGGGAGCGAGGGGCAAGTTACGCTGATGGAGTTCTAACGAGGATGGACATGGGAGGGAGGTGCGGAATGTTTAGATATAGCAGGGAAGGTGATAGAATACAATAGAACGTGCCATGATAGTAGACGTTTAACTGAGATTTCACTGGCGTGAGGAAGGATGTCACACACACTGGGGAAACGAACGGGAGATTTTCTGGCGATAGTTATGTTACGGTGTTGATTTTTTTTTTTTTGCTCAGGAAAGAAAGAAAAAGAAAATATGGAAACACGAAGTAGGTCGGTGAGGTGAAGATTGGACCCAAGTGGCTGGAATGATTAAGGGGGCGAGATCCACCACACAAAATGACGAGTCGAGGCTGTCCACTCGATGGAGATGGTCAACGCTTATGAACACGGGGGCAAAGAGGACCAGAAGTGACGTGTAGCTGCAGGGAAAGAGAGAATTAAGGAGCGGAAAAGGTGACACACTGGTTAGGTGTGACTCTTGCGCCAGGACTCCTGACTGAAGTGTATTGGAAATACGAGAAATAAGTAAGGACACCATCATATTGCCTCTCTTGTATTCGTTTTCTGTTCAGAGGCTCATCTTATATTTCGACTTGTGCTCTGGTGTGTCTCTTTCCTTACGCTCTCGTAAAGTGGCACAATGCTCGACACGTTGTAAGAGAGAAACATACCTGAGGTGTGACTGCAACTTTGTATTAGAGAGAGAGAGAGAGAGAGAGAGAGAGAGAGAGAGAGAGAGAGAGAGAGAGAGAGAGAGAGAGAGAGAGAGAGAGAGAGAGAGAGACTTTAATGATATATATATATATATATATATATATATATATATATATATATATATATATATATATATATATATATATATATATATATATATATATATATATATATATATATATATATATATATATATATGTCGTAGAAGGCGACTAGAGGGGACGGGAGCAGGGGGCCAGAAATCCTCCCCTCCTTGTATTTTAACTTTCTAAAAAAATGGGAAACAGGAGTCACGCGGGGAGTGCTCATCCTCCTCGTAAACTCAGACTGGGGTGTCTAAATGTGTGTGGATGTAACCAAGATGTGAAAAAAGGAGAGATAGGTAGTATGTTTGAGGAAAGGAACCTGGATGTTTTGGTTCTGAGTGAAACGAAGCTCAAGGGTAAAGGGGAAGAGTGGTTTGGGAATGTCTTGGGAGTAAAGTCAGGGGTTAGTGAGAGGACAAGAACAAGGGAAGGAGTAGCAGTACTCCTGAAACAGGAGTCGTGGGAGTATGTGATAGAATGTAAGAAAGGGTAAGAGAGATGTGTGGAAATAAAAAGAGCGTGGTTGAGAGAGCAGAAGAGGGTGTTTTGAAATGGTTTGGGCACATGGAGAGAATGAGTGAGGAAAGATTGACCAAGAGGATATATGTGTCGGAGCTGGAGGGAACGAGGAGAAGTGGGAGACCAAATTGGAGGTGGAAAGATGGAGTGAAAAAGATTTTGAGTGATCGGGGCCTGAACATGCAGGAGGGTGAAAGGCGGGCAAGGAATAGAGTGAATTGGATCGATGTGGTATACCGGGGTTGACGTGCTGTCAGTGGATTGAATCAGGGCATGTGAAGCGTCTGGGGTAAACCATGGCAAGTTGTGTGGGGCCTGGATGTGGAAAGGGAGCTGTGGTTTCGGGCATTATTGCATGACAGCTAGAGACTGAGTGTGAACGAATGGGGACTTTGTTGTCTTTTCCTAGTGCTACCTCGCACACATGAGGGGGGAGGGGGATGATATTCCATGTGTGGCGAGGTGGCGATGGAAATGAATAAAGGCAGACAGTGTGAATTGTGTGCATGGGTATATATGTATGTGTCTGGTGTGTGTATATATATGTGTACATTAAGATGTATAGGTATGTATATTTGCGTGTGTGGACGTGTATGTATATACATGTGTATGGGGGTGGGTTGGGCCATTTCTTTCGTCTGTTTCCTTGCGCTACCTCGCAAACGCAGGGGACAGCGACAAAGCAAAATAAGAAATAATAAAGATAAATATATATATATATATATATATATATATATATATATATATATATATATATATATATATATATATATATATATATATATATATATATATATATATATATATATATATATATAGTGGTTCTTGCAATGTTATATGTTGTGAGGCATGGGCGATATACAGAGTTGTGCGGAGGAGGGTGGATGTGTTGGAAAATGAGATGTTTGAGGACAATATGTGGTGTGAGGTGGTTTGATCGAGTAAGTAATGTAAGGGTAAGAGAGATGTGTGGTAATGAAAAGAGTGTGGTTGAGAGGACAGAAGAGGGTGTTTTGAAATGGTTTCGTCACATGGAGAGAATGAGTGAGGAGAGATTAACAAACAGGATGTATATGTCAGAGCTGGAGAAAACGAGAAGTGGGAGACCAAATTGGAGTTGGAAGGATGGAGTGAAAATTTTTTTTAAGTAATCGGGGCTTGAACATACAGGAGGGTGAAAGGCGTGCAAGGAATAGAGTGAATTGGAAAGATGTGGTATACCGGGGTCGACGTGCTGTCAGTGGACTCAACCAGGAAATGGAAGCATCTGGGGTAAACCATGGAAAGTTTTGTGGGGCCTGGATGTGGAAAGAGAGCTGTGGTTTTGGTGCGTTACACATGACAGCTAGAGACTGAGTGTGAACGAATGTGGCCTTTGTTGTCGTTTCCTGCCGCTACCTCGCGCGCACGTGGGGGAAGGAGGGTATCATTTCATGTGTGGCGGGGTGGCGACAGAATGGATGAAGGCAGACAGTATGAATTATGTACATGTGTATATATGTATATGTCTGTGTGTGTATGTATATGTATACGTTGAGATGTATAGGTATGTATATTTGCGTGTGTGGACGTGTATGTATATACATGTGTATGTGGGTGGGTTGGGCCATTCTTTCGTCTGTTTCCTTGCGCTACCTCGCTAACGCGGGAGACAGCGCCAAAGTAGAATAAATAGATAAATAGAAATATATATATGTATATATATATATATATATATATATATATATATATATATATATATATATATATATATATATATATATTTTTTTTTTTTTTTTTTTTTTTTTTTGCTTTGTCGCTGTCTCCCGCATTTGCGAGGTAGCGCAAGGAAACAGACGAAAGAAATGGCCCAACCCACCCCCATACACATGTATATACGTACACGTCCACACACGCAAATATACATACCTACACAGCTTTCCATGGTTTACCCCAGACGCTTCACATGCCCTGATTCAATCCACTGACAGCACGTCAACCCCGGTATACCACATCGATCCAATTCACTCTATTCCTTGCCCTCCTTTCACCCTCCTGCATGTTCAGGCCCCCGATCACACAAAATCTTTTTCACTCCATCTTTCCACCTCCAATTTGGTCTCCCACTTCTCCTCGTTCCCTCCACCTCCGACACATATATCCTCTTGGTCAATCTTTCCTCACTCATTCTCTCCATGTGCCCAAACCATTTCAAAACACCCTCTTCTGCTCTCTCAACCACGCTCTTTTTATTTCCACACATCTCTCTTACCCTTACGTTACTTACTCGATCAAACCACCTCACACCACACATTGTCCTCAAACATCTCATTTCCAGCACATCCACCCTCCTGCGCACCACTCTATCCATAGCCCACGTCTCGCAACCATACAACATTGCTGGAACCACTATTCCTTCAAACATACCCATTTTTGCTTTCTGAGATAATGTTCTCGACTTCCACACATTCTTCAAGGCTCCCAGGATTTTCGCCCCCTCCCCCACCCTATGATCCACTTCCGCTTCCATGGTTCCCTCCGCTGCCAGATCCACTCCCAGATATCTAAAACACTTTACTTCCTCCAGTTTTTTTCCATTCAAACTTACCTCCCAATTCACTTGACCCTCAACCCTAATGTACCTAATAACCTTGCTCTTATTCACATTTACTCTTAACTTTCTTCTTCCACACACTTTACCAAACTCAGTCACCAGCTTCTGCAGTTTCTCACATGAATCAGCCACCAGCGCTGTATCATCAGCGAACAACAAATGACTCACTTACCAAGCTCTCTCATCCACAACAGACTTCATACTTGCCCCTCTTTCCAAAACTCTTGCATTCACCTCCCTAACAACCCCATCCATAAACAAATTAAACAACCATGGAGACATCACACACCCCTGCCGCAAACCTACAATCACTGAGAACCAATCACTTTCCTCTCTTCCTACACGTACACATGCCTTACATCCTCGATAAAAACTTTTCACTGCTTTTAACAACTTGCCTCCCACACCATATATTCTTAATACCTTCCACAGAGCATCTCTATCAACTCTATCATATGCCTTCTCCAGATCCATAAATGCTACATACAAATCATTTGCTTTTCTAAGTATTTCTCACATACATTCTTCAAAGCAAACACCTGATCCACACATCCTCTACCACTTCTGAAACCACACTGCTCTTCCCCAATCTGATGCTCTGTACATGCCTTCACCCTCTCAATCAATACCCTCCCGTATAATTTACCAGGAATACTCAACAAACTTATACCTCTGAAATTTGAAAAATATATATATATATATATATATATATATATATATATATATATATATATATATATATATATATATATATATATATATATATATATATAAATATATATATATATATATATATATATATATATATATATATATATATATATATATATATATATATATATATATATATACCGCACGACCATTCCGTCCCTCCTTGACCACCTCACCATAAAGGGGTAATATCATTGCTCAGTGGTTCCAAGCACGCGCCTCGCCATTTTCTCTCTCCAAACCCCTCATATTGCCGGCACAGCCTCCCAACTCAACATAGATTATTTTTCCGAATATGTCTCATTCCAACGATTTTTTTTGGCACAAAATAAATGGTTGAATTGTTGATAACTTTGTGTGTGTGTGTGTGTGTGTGTGTGTGTTTGTGTGTAGGTCATTAGTTGTCGTGCGTCTGGCAACGTCTTGGCCGTGTTTATAGAGGACAGACAGACAGACAGACAGGAGCGCCTTCTCCGTGGTAGAGAAGCGTTCAGTTAAATGAATGTGGTAGATGCATCGTGGGCGTGAGGGATCTTTGAGAAATGTTGATCTGGTGATTGCAATGTTGTAAGGATGGTCGATATTCAGCGTGTAGAAGAGGGCGTGTCACTCCTATATGTCTGAGGTGGTGTTGGGGTGGTGTTGGTGGGGGGGGGGATATGTAAACACAGGTTGCTAAAGTGTGAAGCAGTGGGTGGAGGGGGAAGGGAAGGGTTGAGGAGGGAGATTTTTATATCTACTTTGGAGGTTGCTGGTTCGTCATGGAGCGTTTGGACTGGAAAAGTTCAGTGGGACTGTACTGAGAAGATATGTGTTCCATTATATAGGTGGCGAGTGTGTGCTGGTTGTTTTGATCGCTGTTGTGCGTGGTCTGCAAAATGTCATATCCGCTTATGGCAGGGTGGATGACTAGATGGGTGAAGCGTAACTTGGGGTAGAGCGGAGCTGCCTGCCGCTCCCAGGATTTGAATGTGGGCGGGTCGATGTGTGGAATCGTACTCACCAACGCTAACGAACTACCACGTAGCAGGATCCTCGTTGACCTATTTTATGAGCTTTACTCGTTCACCTTTTCTCTGGCGTCGTTAACGTTTCTTATAGATGACTCTCGTTAATTGTCCTCAATAACTTGGTGCATTAGTTCATCCTTGATTGACTTTGTTGATGTTATCTACAAGTGGTCCTTGTCGACGTGTCTCACATATTATTCCTCGCTGATTGGCCTCACGATTAATCATTCCTTAACTACCCTCGTCAAATGGCTTGCTTAACCACCCTTTTATCTTTTTGAATTCCTGTCGTAAACCGTTCTTGCAGATTTGTCGTTTGTCCTGTGTTTATTGACTGGATTTGTTAAGTCCTTGTCGATAAAGACACACAACAGACACTTCTTGGAAGTAGAGTGGAAAACAGTACCCGCGGAACAGCAGAGAGAGAGAGAGAGAGAGAGAGAGAGAGAGAGAGAGAGAGAGAGAGAGAGAGAGAGAGAGAGAGAGAGAGAGAGAGAGAGAGAGATGCCTGTGTTCAGGCCTCCTGGATGATTGGTCTCGTTACCTACGTTCTCAGATGACTGGCCGCCTCAGCCAACACCATCTGCCAGCAGCAGCGCTGTGGCTGGACCCACGAGCTTGTGTGTGTGTGTGTGTGTGTGTGTGTGTGTGTGTGTGTGTGTGTGTGTGTGTGTGTGTGTGTGTGTTAGGGCTTCGCCAGGATGCGGTTACCTCGCAAGTGAGAAGTCACCATAGGTCAAGCTACATCATTGTCTGTTGACGAAAGGTGGGTGTACAGTCTCGTTGAAGATCCTCTCGTTCTAAATGAGTCCGTCATTTCTCTGCACATAATGGTCATTTTAAGGAAGAATTTAATTCTTTAAGGCTCTTCCCACAGCAGCCTTTGATGGTCATGGTAAGATAGCAGTAATAAATGATAATTCTTAAAGGATCACAACAACGTTCATAGTAATGTCTGCTTCTTGTGGAGCGAGATCTCGGCTCTGTTGTTTTAAGGTTTTAAGATATCTTTAAACGACTGAATATGAGCATTTAATCCTTGAAACAATTTGGCATAAACCCCTGAATATGATGGCTTAATTCTTTGAATATAATGTTTAGTCCCTTCAATAAGATGGCTCAGGCCCTTGAATATGATGGTTAAACCTTTTGATTATAATGGTTCAGTTTCCTGAATATGATGGTTTACTCCCTGGATTATGATGTTTAAAGCCCCTGAATATGATGGTTTACCCCCTTGGGTTATGATGGTTTAAGCCCCTGAATATGATGGTTTACTCTTTGGATTATAATGGTTTAAGCCCCTGAATATACCGGTTCACGCCCTGGATTATAATGGTTTCAGCCCCTGAATATGATGGTTCACTCCCTGGATTATGATGGTTTAAGCCCCTGAATATGATGGTTTACCCTACGGATCATAATGGTTTAAGCCTCTGAATATGATGGTTTACTCCCTGGATTACGTTGGTTTAAGCCCATGAATATGATGGTTTACTCCTAAGATTATGATGGTTTAAGCCTCTGAATATGATGGTTTACTCCTAAGATTATGATGGTTTAAGCCTCTGAATATGATGGTTTAAGCCTCTGAATATGATGGTTTAAGCCTCTGAATATGATGGTTTAAGCCTCTGAATATGATGGTTTAAGCCTCTGAATATGATGGTTCAAGCCTTGATTGCCATGGTTAAACCAGTGAGAAGGATAAAGTTCAAGTTTAGGAGAAATAGATTTGACGGGATCTGAATGCTAAGCTTCCTCTATTAAGATAAGCTGATTCGTTCCTTTATTAAGATAAGCTGATTCGTTCCTTTATTAAGATAAGCTGATTCATTCTCTCTAAAACAGTAGTCCATCCCAGTGAAGCCAGTCGTCTCATTACCATCCCACGTTTGTCCTGCTAATAACTTGGGGATAATAACTTATGCCTAGTGGTCCAGTTACTATCAGAGTTACATTATGCTTGTAACCTCAGTATGATAACTTATCTCGAATGGTCTACTACCTATGTATGTCATGCTTGTAAACCACGGTGTGATACCTGTTTTCAGTGATCTAATCACTATCATAGGTATCATACTGATAACTCGATTGTGATACCTGTCTCCATTGGTCTAATTATTATCCTACGCTTGCTATGTTGATAAACTAAGCATGATACCTAACCCCGATGACCTGATGGCTATTCCATGCTTGTTATGCCAGTAACCTAAGTATGATAACGTAATTCAA